>NC_134358.1:342613668-342913668 GCF_048569485.1 Anomaloglossus baeobatrachus
TAGATAATTTATCTGTTGTAAATGATATTGCATGACAAATTGAAGTTCGGACCATATACCATTAATGTACTGATGAAACTCCATGAGAGAGTCCAATGAGCCCCCCCATACGCAAAAAAACGTCGTCAATATATCTTTTCCAACAAACACAATGTTCTTGAAACCCTTGATGTGTATATACAAATTTTTCTTCAAAAAAATGACATATAAGCGTTAGCGTAGGGGGGAGCTACATTGGACCCCATCGCGGTACCTTGTTTTTGAATATAGTAAGTGTCCTGGAATAAAAAGAAGTTTTCAGTCAAAACAATATCTAGAAAATCCAAACAACACTCACGTACATCAACCGGAAAATTATTCTTTAACAATAAGTCATGTACTGCTGTCTTGCCTTTACTATGAGTAATAGAGGTATATAGGCTCGTCACGTCCCAAGTAACTAATAAGGCATCAGAAGGAATATTGCCCAAATCTTTAAGTACTTGCAAGAAATGGTTAGTATCTAGGAGAAAGGACAATGTCTCTTTAATTAATGGATTCAATATTCTCTCAAGAAGAATCGCCAGAGGTGACAGAATAGAATCCGTGCCCGCCACTATCGGTCTTCCAGGGGGATTAACTAGCGTTTTATGAATTTTAGGCAACACATAAAAGACTGGAACAGTAGGATTTTGTTTTTGTAAAAAGTCAAAAGTCTTTTTGTCAATAATACCCTTCTGTAGATAGTGGTCGGTAACGGTTCTAATTCTGTCACGTATTCTGGCTGTTGGATTGTGAGATAAGACCCCATGTACCTCATTATCACTTAATTGTCTATCTATCTCCTGTAAATAAGTATGCCGGTCCATAACCACTAATGCCCCACCTTTATCTGCCTGTTTGATAATAAGATTCTTATCTTCTATTAGTGATGTTAAAGCAGTCTGATCCTTGGCAGAAAAATTGGAGGGACAGTATAGTGATTTATTTGATAACTCTCTAAAAAATGATTCTACATCCTTCTCCAGTAGACCTATAAAGGTTTCTACTGGAGGATTATTTTTAGGAGGCATAAAAGTGCTCTTGGTTTTAAGTCCTAGATCTTTTATATTGATAGGAGTCATCATTGTAGAGGGTTCTAGTGGTCGTAGACCAGTACTGGGGGTTGATGCAAAGTGTGCCTTAATACGTAAATTACGATAAAACCTTAATAGATCCATTTGTAACTGGAAGCAATTGAAATTATATGATGGACAAAAGGAAAGGCCCTTTTGAAGAAGATTAACTTGATCATAAGATAAATTTTTTGAGGAAATATTGACTACAATTGATTCCGACGTACCTGGGATCTGGTTACCATTGTGGACCTGATTGAGTCGGCGACATTGTCCCCCCCGCCTTGATTGCCTTTTGGACCTCTTCGGTTTCTCTGACCTAAAAAATGAGGAGGTCTTGGTCGTCGAATATGAGGAAATTCTGTGTCTGAAGCTGAATTGTCGCTTGAGGAATACTGATAACGTCTTGGAAACATTCGAAAAGAAGTGTCGCGCCATCTGTATACCCGATTATTCTTATAATCTTCGGTATCCTGTAAAAATTTATCACGTTTTATCCTCTGATTCTCAATCTTATGTGCTTGTAAATCCCGTGTAATCTGATCCTTAATCTTGGCAAAATCTTCTGTAGAAGACGTCGAAGTCAACTGATGTTCTATTGAATTAATCTCCTCTCTCTTAGAGGTAATTGCCTGACTCAAATGATCCAGGGTCAAAGTCATTAAATCGAAGGAGCACTTGTTAAGAATTTGTTCGAAGCGGTTACAGTAATCTTGGTTGTCACTGAAGATGGTCGGCCGAACACCAACCCTTAATCCCCTAGGGATTCTTTGTACCCGTAAATATTCAGCAATTGTAGCACAATGTAGTTCCAGACTCTGAAGTTTACGAGATTCTCTCTGGTAATCCCGAGTTCGGAGTTCCTGTGTAGATGTATGAAGAAAATCACTCTGCAGCGTGACACGTCCAACTATGTCGGCTGTTTCATTAACAGTGTACGAAAAGGCCTCACTTGTCATGCCTTGTTGCTGGGTGCTCGCAGTAAAGGAGTATCAATTAGTTATAGAAGTGCGGCACTCCTGCTGTGATAAGGTGCCAGAATAGGGTCCAACCCCGTATCAATAATATATTAAATTCGGCACTCAGGTTGAAAATAAATGGATTTTTTATTTTCCAAGATATTTTTCAAGCAATATTTGTGTTATCAAAAATCAACGTTTCGGTCACACGACCTTCATCAAGTATAATAACACTACAAAAAAGACAAAAAAATAAATAAAATAAAATAAACATGTGAACAAATCATATGGCATGAAATAACATTAACATGCAATATACATAAATTGAAAGACGTGTCCTCAATTCATACAAAAAGGATCTTTTTGTCAAGTGAGTTTAATAAGCTTTACTACATTTCTAATCTAGGCATTATTGGAATGTATTTCGTTAGTTCCAGTCTTGATGTTATCTATCTGTTTATCCTTCATTTATTTTTATTGTTCCCTTTCTCTATAGGAAACAGATTTCATTGTTCTGTGAATATAGATTTATGCTTTATAGTCCAGGGACAAAGTATTTTTTCTGATATCCAGTGTTCCCTGTTGTTCCAGTTATACATGATGTATATTTGACATATTTTTTGATTGACAAAAAGATCCTTTTTGTATGAATTGAGGACACGTCTTTCAATTTATGTATATTGCATGTTAATGTTATTTCATGCCATATGATTTGTTCACATGTTTATTTTATTTTATTTATTTTTTTGTCTTTTTTGTAGTGTTATTATACTTGATGAAGGTCGTGTGACCGAAACGTTGATTTTTGATAACACAAATATTGCTTGAAAAATATCTTGGAAAATAAAAAATCCATTTATTTTCAACCTGAGTGCCGAATTTAATATATTATTGATACGGGGTTGGACCCTATTCTGGCACCTTATCACAGCAGGAGTGCCGCACTTCTATAACTAATTGATTTGCATACTTCCCAGGGGGCAATGCACTTAGGATTTCACTGTGTGGAGCACCTTCGCTGGCTGCCGGCTTTGTTTTCTCAGGCTGGTCTCCCAGAGATCAAGAGGAGAGAGAGGGGAAAGAGAGGGACAGAAAGAAGAGGGGAGAGAGAAGGAGAGAAGAGACAGTGGAAAGAGAAGGGGAGAGAGGAATGAGAGGGAGGGAAAGAGAAAGGGAGAGGGGGAAAGAGAGAGAAGAGAGAGAGAGGGAAGAGATGTACTCTGTCACATGCTGTGCTGCATGTCACCAACTTGCTCCACTCTGTGACTTGTGCAGGTGAGAGTGGAGAAAGTTGGTCCCATGCTGCACAACAAATCACATCGTGGAATAAGTTGGTGACATGCAGCATGACAGGTGACAGAGCAGAGCAAATTGGTGACATGCTTTGCTCTGACACATGGTATGCTACATGTCACCAACTTGTCAGTCTCCAGCTACGTCCGGTCACCTGTACTACTCGTGGGAGTACTGGATCACACTGCCTGGCACCACACGCTCTCCTGACAGCTGAGCAGAGCGGGCGGCTTTGCTGGATAGTGCGATCAGTTACTTGCGCAACGGGGGAGGGGGGGTTCAGCTGAAGAAACCATCCCTGTACTCCACAATTCCGCCCCGTACCTCATAAATCTGCTGGATGCTAAGCCCTCTTCACCGCTCCACTCTGGCGCCCAGGATCCTCCTCTCGATACCGGGCTGTGACGTTCGGTAATCACAGCCCAGTCAATCAGTGTGAGTGGCGAAGGCATCCCCTGATGTAACGTCAACTCAGAGAGCTTGGCACTTTATGCGACATCAACGGATACCAGAGGCCGTTGCACCAGGGTAGTCATGTGACCGGTACTGAGTGTAGATTAGCACCGCTCAGTGCCAGAACTGCAAATAGAAGCCAATTAAGAAGACAAAACAGTAAGTTACACTCATAGAGAAAATAAAAAAAGGGTGAACCACCCCTTTAAGAAGGCGAGCTAGAAATGTCAATCTATCCAGACCTCACCTTGTTGTGACAAAATAGAGTGTAGGACAAGTTATTAGACTAAGATCAGGATGGCTTACATTATAATAAGACAAAGGAAACATGTAAAAGTAAAAAATACCCAGGAGGCAAATTAGCAACACAATACCATGGAGAAAAGCACTTAGCAGGTGTGGAGAGACCCTGAGTGTCCACTCACTAGGGTGGAAAAAATCATCGACTTCTGCCCGACTATGAGAAATAGAGCCTCTTCCCTGAAGCCTATAGTTTTAAAGAATCCAGCCATCAGATGTAATGCATAGCATAACAGGACAAGTCATTTAAAATGAGCTTCACCTCCAGATCTTGCGCTGAGATGTGAAGAGGGGGAAGGAGCAGCTCCGTACAGCCCCGGCAATATACAGCGACATTAAGGGCTCATTCACATGACCATCCCGTTTTTCCTGGTCAGTTACTGTTTTTTTGCGGACCCACGGACAGGACCATCTTTTCAATGTCTCTTGTGTAGGATCGGATGGCACACGGAAGAACTTCCATATACATCCTACAAAAAACCACATCGGATGCCGTTATTATGAAACATGTCCTATTCTGTTCCGTAATAACAGACCGTGACTCAATACAAGTGAACGGGTCCGCAAAATCCCCGGAAGCCACACGGAAGCACTTCCGTGTGACTTCCGTCGGGTGCCCGTGCAGCCTGTGTCCCGCTCCAGCCCCAGCTCCTCGGCTGCCCGCACAGCATTGTCAGCATCTGCCCGCACTGTAGTGTTTCCGCAGCTGCCCACATTGCAGTGTCAGCAGCCACGGCGATGACAAGCGCTGCCGTCATGAGGTTAGTAAAGTTTCTTACTTGCGGTGATTAAGTCCTGCCCTCCTGACGTCATCGCTGTCACTGTCTTCCATGACCGCCGCTTGTCACATCACCTCTCGCGGGCGGCCCGAGACTTTGACTAGCGGTGACGTCACGGGCCGCTCGCGATACTTTGTGAAGGCGGCGGTCATTGAACTCAGTGACAGCACTGCTGTCAGGAGTGCAGCGATCATCGCAGATAATGTACCTCGCTAACCTCCTGACAGCAGTGCTAGTCATCCCCTGCAGTGACCTGGCCTGACCTATTGATGTTGGCTCAGGTCACTGCACTACTCTCCCAGCCAATGGGGAACATTCTATCCTTCATTGACTGGGACATTGACTATGGTATGGATCGTCGTGGGACCCCCTTGGATTACACCAGACCTGGGTTTGTTTTTCTTTCTAATAAATTGATGAAAGAGGGAATGTTTTGGGGAGTGTTTTTTCAAATAAATTTTTTTTTTTTTTTTTTTTTTTATACTGACTGGGCTTAAATGGTGACATTACACATCTGGTATTAACCCCATATATTACCCCGTTTGCCATCGCATTAGGACAATGGGATGAGCTTGGGCGAAGCACCAGGATTTGCGCATCTAATGTATGTGCTACTCCTGGGGCGTCTGTGGCCTGCTATTTTTAGGTGGGGGAGTGTCCAATAATAGTGGACCTCCCTAGTCTGAGAATACCAGACCACAAATGTCAGTGAAGGAGGCTTTGGCTGCGCTGCAGGAGGACGTGGAGCACCATGATATGAGACTGACAGAAGTAGAACAAAGAGTCTCTGATGCCGAAGAGAATATGACAAGACTGGAGGGCAGATTTAAGGAGCTACTCCTATTTTACCTGATGAAAGCAATTCCGCTGAAACGCGTTGTAATAATAGGAGCGCCTAATTAATAAAGTTTAAATAACTAATATCAGCATATATCCTTATTGCGCTATATTAGACCAAAATAATTTTTTCAGATTTAAGGAGCTAGACACTAATGCCCAGCTTATGAAGGATAAAATAGAAGACCTTGAAAACAGGTCTAGGAGGAATAACCTAAGGCTCGTGGGCCGGCCTGAGTCTGAGATAACAAAATATCTGGACTCAATCTGTGAAAAAGAATTACCCCAGGCTTTAGGCTTACCACATAGCTGCTGTGTGTATCAAGAGTGCACAGAGTGGGACCCATAAGGGAGCAAAGAGATGGTCACAATAACAAGGATAATATCTCCAGGCAAAGTGAAATATCCAGAGCAAGACAGGTATTATAAAATACCTGGAATACAAAGATAAAGAAGAAATTCTACGGGCCTTTAGGAACAGGAAACAGTCACTACGCATTCAGGGACACAAGATTCTATTATTTGGCGACTATTCGACAGAAGTCACACGGCAAAGAAAAGCATTTAACCAGATCTGCACTGCCCTCTATCACAAAAACATAAAATTTCAGCTTTTATACCCAGCAATGCTAAGAGTAAGAGGAGCAGATGGGGGTCACAAAGACTTTTCGGGATCCTTCAGAGGCGGAGCGAGAGATACTGCAGGAGGGGAGCACACAGCGACAAGAGAGAAATGAAAAAGAAGGGACTTTATCTGATCCAAAACATGCAGATCCTGCAAACATAAAATCTGCAGTTAGACCCGACAACGAGCCAGAGTGGAGTCATTTGAGATCCAGACCAGCCAGTCCGAAGGAAAAGCAACAGATGGTGACTTCAGCTGGGAAAAGAGGAGGAATCATGAATGAGCAGGACAAGAAGAGGACTTAATTTGGGACTGCTGAAAGGAGCCGTATGGAGACAAGTGTGCGTTAACTCTCTAAAGTCTCGCCTACCTCCTTTTCTCTTTATTCTTCTTTATCTCTTTCTTTCTCTTCCCTTTTTTCTTTCGTTTCATGCTTACTACTTTTTCCCTTTTATCATTCACTAACGCTTTTTTTTTTTCCTCTCTTTCTTTTCTTAATGACGGTTTTAGGAGCTTGATAAATTTATAAAGGCTGTTTAGGGGAAAGGAGTTAATAGCCGATAGAGGGGGAGAGGTGATTTAGCGGGGTGGCTTCATGGAAAGCTTGACCTGAAGCAGGGCTTTGAAAGGAGTCTCAATCATCTCACAATTAACGTCTTCCATTTTTTTTATTTGTAAAATTAGGGATGGGAGGGGTTATATACAGTTTGGTGGGGGAAGAAGAGGGGAAGAGAGTTGGGGAATCCATGCGACATGGCCTGAAAAAGGAACTGTTGATTCTGGGGACTATGGTTAAGCTCATTACGTGGAATGTTAAAGGACTCAGATCGCCGCACAAACTAAATATGATACTACGTCATCTCAAGAAGCTTAAGGTTGATATTGCTTTATTACAGGAGACACACTTGAAAAAGGATGAGTTCTTCCGTATGAACAAGATGTGGGTGGGAAGGGTATATTGGTTGGCCTCAAAAGGTAGGAAAGCAGGGGTTCTTATTCTGATCAATAACTTTGCACACGAGGTGGAAACACAAGATTCAGAAGAAGGAAGATACATACATATAAAGATTTCAGGTACTGAAGGCACTTTTAGTATCCACAATATATATGCACCCAATACGAAACATAGGCTTTTTTTTTTTCTTAAAAATATAGCTAATAAGATTTTGATGGACGGGGATATATGTAAACTGGTTGGGGGAGACTTCAATACAGTGGTTTCTCAGGAAGAAGACAGGAGGAGTCAGGGGAAGCAGGGGAGGAACACGGATGGGTCTCTGAGAGCATTGTTAAAAACTACACTACAGGATTGCTGGAGATTATATAACCCACAAGAGAGAGAATTTACACACTATTCCCACCCACATGACTCTTGGTCAAGGATTGAACTTTGGCTGACAAGTAAGAATCAATTGCAGAGGGTAGAAGAGATAGTTATAGAGAATATGGTAATCTTGGATCATAGCCCAGTGGTAGTCAGTATAGCTGATACAGTTCAGAGAGGACAGGATTATATACAGTGCCTACAAGTAGTTTTCAACCCCCTGCAGATTTAGCAGGTTTGATAAGATGCAAATAAGTTAGAGCCTGCAAACTTCTAACAAGAGCAGGATTTATTAATAGATGCATAAATCTTACAAACCAACAAGTTATGTTGCTCAGTTAAATTTTAATAAATTTTCAACATAAAAGTGTGGGTCAATTATTATTCAACCCCTAGGTTTAATATTTTGTGGAATAACCCTTGTTTGCAATTACAGCTAATAATCGTCTTTTATAAGACCTGATCAGGCCGGCACAGGTCTCTGGAGTTATCTTGGCCCACTCCTCCATGCAGATCTTCTCCAAGTTATCTAGGTTCTTTGGGTGTCTCATGTGGACTTTAATCTTGAGCTCCTTCCACAAGTTTTCAATTGGGTTAAGGTCAGGAGACTGACTAGGCCACTGCAACACCTTGATTTTTTCCCTCTTGAACCAGGCCTTTGTTTTCTTGGCTGTGTGCTTTGGGTCGTTGTCTTGTTGGAAGATGAAATGACTACCCATCTTAAGATCCTTGATGGAGGAGCTGAGGTTCTTGGCCAAAATCTCCAGGTAGGCCGTGCTATCCATCTTCCCATGGATGCGGACCAAATGGCCAGGTTCCTTGGCTGAGAAACAGCCCCACAGCATATGATGCTGCCACCACCATGCTTGACTGTAGGGATGGTATTCTTGGGGTCGTATGCAGTGCCATCCAGTCTCCAAACGTCACGTGTGTGGTTGGCACCAAAGATCTCGATCTTGGTCTCATCAGACCAGAGAACCTTGAAACAGTCTGTCTCAGAGTCCTCCAAGTGATCATGAGCAAACTGTAGATGAGCCTTGACATGACACTTTGAAAGTAAAGGTACCTTACGGGCTCATCTGGAACGGAGACCATTGCGGTGGAGTACGTTACTTATTGTATTGACTGAAACCAATGTCCCCACTGCCATGAGATCTTCCCGGAGCTCCTTCCTTGTTAGCCTTGACTCTTCGGACAAGCCTGGCCTTGGCACGGGTGGAAACTTTCAAAGGCTGTCCAGGCCGTGGAAGGCTAACAGTAGTTCCATAAGCCTTCCACTTCCGGATGATGCTCCCAACAGTGGAGACAGGTAGGCCCAACTCCTTGGAAAGGGTTTTGTACCCCTTGCCAGCCTTGTGACCCTCCACGATCTTGTCTCTGATGGCCTTGGAATGCTCCTTTGTCTTCCCCATGTTGACCAAGTATGAGTGCTGTTCACAAGTTTGGGGAGGGTCTTAATTAGTCAGAAAAGGCTGGAAAAAGAGATAATTAATCCAAACATGTGAAGCTCATTGTTCTTTGTGCCTGAAATACTTCTTAATACTTTAGGGGAACCAAACAGAATTCTTGTGGTTTGAGGGGTTGAATAATAAATGACCCTCTGAATAAATTTTTCTCAATTTAAAAAAAATAAATAAAAAAGAAATAACATTCTTTTTTGCTGCAGTGCATTTCACACTTCCAGGCTGATCTACAGTCCAAATGTCAAAATGCCAAGTCAATTCCGAATGTGTAAACCTGCTAAATCTGCAGGGGGTTGAATACTACTTGTAGGCACTGTATAACGCTTCCCTCCATTCTTGACTTTGGACGAGATCTTGCATAGAATACTGAGCGAATGGTGAGTGGATTATACATTGACGAATCAGGAGCACAATGTGGAAATACTATTGTATTGGGAGACGGCCAAGGCAGTTTTGAGAGGAAAAGTGATAGGATATACGAAAAAGGCGAAATGACAGGCACAAGTAACGTTTCAGAAGACTAGCCGGGCAGTCAGGGAAGCGTATACTGACTTCTTAGAAAAACCATCAAGGGTGACAAAAGCACAGTGGGTGGAGGCGAAGGGCAATTTTGAGAACTGGGTAGAAAAGGAAAGAAAGTATGTACAGGACACAACAAGAGGTAGAGTTAACTCGTTTCGGGAACAAGGCAGGGAAGTTACTGGCAAATCTGTCAAGGGGACGACGACCGATAACACAAATTATGACACTGAGAATCTCTGTGGGGAGTAAAACGACAGATCCCAAAGAGCTAAACGACATGCTTGGAGACTTCTATGCAGGTTTATATAAAGAGGAGGGGTTAGATGATAGAAGAGAAGGAAATGAGTGGTTAAAAGGAACAAAAATGCCTACGCTCAGAAAGGAAAATTTACAGGCTCCGAATAAAGAGGTGACGGAGAAGGTGCTACAGGTTATAGGAGAGTTAAAAACGACGAAGGCCCCAGAACCAGATAGTTTTAGCGGCTTTTTTGTCAAAATTATGAAGGAACAAATCTCACCTATACTGACAGGTATTTAATAAGATAATGGACGGGGAAAGAATATCGGGTACATTTAATACAGCCTATTTAAAGCTCATTCCTAAAGGAGGAAAAAATTTAGAAGACCCATCTAGTTATAGACCCATCTCTCTGATTAATCAAGACCTAAAAATTTTAGCAAAGTTGATGGCAAATAGACTAGCGGCAGTATTGCCAGAGATTATAGATCTCCCCCAGGCTGGCTTTGTTAAAGGGCGTTCAGTGGTGACAAACATTAGGAAAGTAATAGTAGCAATTGATGTAGTAAAGCAGAGGAGAGAAGGGGGAGGGGGGCATCCAGCCTTGATCACCTTGCTGTGAAAGCCTTCGACAATGTGAGGTGGTCATGGCTGGAACAGGTGTTAGATCACCTGGACTTATACGGAGCTTTTAGGAATTTTGTGAGGGTCCTTTATGCAAATCCTCAGACAAGAGTGATTTCAGGATTTCTGTCAAAAACATTTCCTTTGATGAAGGGAACCAGGCAAGGATGCCCGATGTCACCACTATTGTTTAACTTTGCTATTGAACCACTGGCTAGACGTTTAAATGAGGGGGTGTGGTTTGAAGGGATCAAGGTAGAGAGGAAGTCCTTACACGCAACCCTATTTGCTGATGATATAATTCTGTTCACGAGCAAACCTAAAACGCAATTGAGTAGAGTCATAGAACAAATTAAGGAGTTTGGGAGGTTAGCGGGTTTTAGACTTAACACAAATGTGAAATTCTCTTGTTGGATGGAAAGAGAGCAGAGGGGGGGGAGGGGTGCATTGTGACATTCCTATAGCTAGAAATACAATTAAATACTTGGGAGTACAGGTTGGGAGGGATACAAAGACCATATATTCATTAAATTATTCCCCTTTGATCGAGAAAGTTAAACGTGAACTGCAAGGTTGGGCAAATTTGCCGTTGACTCTTCTGGGAAGAAATCTAATAAAAATGATGAACTTTTCTAAGCTTCTCTATCCAATGCAGACAATCTCATTGCTTCTTAAGGGGGCTGTACATGCAGCAATATCGCTAGCGATATGGCTAGCGAGCATACCCGCCCCCGTCGTTTCTGCGTCTCAGGCAAATCGCTGCCCGTGGCGCACAATATCGTTAGGAGCCATCACACTGACTTACCTGCCTAGCGCCGTCGATGTGGACGGCAAACCGCCTCCTTTCTAAGGGGGAGATTCGTGCGGCTTCAGTTAGCGGCCGCCCAATGGAAGCGGAGGGGCGGAGATGAGCGGCCGTAACATTCCACCCACCTCCTTCCTTCTTCATTGCCGGTGGCCGCCGGTAACCTGTAGTTCGTCGTTACCGAGGATTAGTGCCAAAAAGTTAATGTCAACAGTAAAAGGAGGGATCAGACTACTAAACATCAGGGGGTACAATCTGGCCTGTATCTTGAGACATGTAGTCGATTGAATTAGACGAAGAAGTAGGTATTCTGACTGGGAAATAGAGGCTGAATTTTGTAAGCCTTGGGACCGGAGTTCAATTCTACATACCTCCATTCCAAATTTGCCGCTCAATATTAAATACTCACTGATTTGTAGAGACACAGTGATGACTTGGAAGGCGGTTAGGAAAAAGTTTGGGTTAGCCTGGAACATCTCCAAATTTTTTAATATGTGGGCTTGGCCTGACTTTTCACAGGGAAGGGAAAATGATCTATTTAACCCCTTAACGACCGAAGGCAGTAAAATTACGTCCTAGCGGTCATAACGTTACTGCCCGCGGCAGCATGCCGCGATCGGCGCACATCTCAGCTGATTTTCATAGCTGAGATGTGTGCCTGCTAGGCACAAGCAGAATTGTTATCTGCTCGTGCCGTTTAACCCCTTAAATGGCGCTGTCAATATGTGACAGCGCCATTATAAGCGCGATTGCGGTAAACTTTTACTTACCGCCCGATACCGGAAGTCACGTGACGCGATCACGTGACTTCCGGTAGTTGTCATGGTAGCACAGGGTCATGTGTTGACTCCTGTACTACACATGAATTGCTTTCACTTTCACTGTGCCCGCGGCCCAGTGAAAAAGAAAGTGAGCGTATCTGCTGTTTACAGCTGTCTAGCTGTGATTAGCAGATAGATAAGAGCAATCGGATTGCTGATCGCTATAGCCCCCTAAGGGGACTAGTAAAATAAAAAAAAGTTAAAAAAAAGTTTTAGAAAATTAAAAAAAAACCCTAAAAGTTCAAATCACCCCCCCATTCGCCCCATTGAAAATTAAAGGGTTAAAAAATAAAAAAATATACACACATTTGGCATCACCGCGTTCAGAAACGCTCGATCTATCAAAATAAAAAATCAAATAATCTGATCAGTATACGGCGTAGCGTCAAAAAAATTTGAAACGCCAAAACGACGTTTTTTGTCGCCACAACTTTTGCGCAAAATGCAATAAGAGGCGATCAAAACTTAGCATCTGCGCAAAAATGGTACCGTTAAAAACGTCAGCTCGAGACACAAAAAATAAGCCGTCACTGAGCCATAGATCCTGAAAAATGAAAACACTACGGGTCACGGAATATGGTGTAAAACATGCGCCACTTTTTTCAGACAAACTTCCGATTTTTTTTTTAACCCCTTATATAAAAGTAAACCTATACATGTTTGGTGTCTATGAACTCGCAATCACCTGAGGCATCATACCCACACATCAGTTTTACCATATAGTGAACACAGTGAATAAAATATCTCAAAACCAATAGTGCTATCGCACTTTTTTTGCAATTTTTCTGCATTTGGAATTTCTTTGACGTTTTCCAGTGCACTATATGGTAAAACGTATGGTTTCATTTAAAAGTACAGCTCGTTCCGCAAAAAATGAGCCCTCACATGACCATATTGACTGAAAAATAAAAAAGTTACGTCTCTCAGAAAAAGAATGGCAAAAAAAAACCCCACGGAAAGCGAAAAATCGGCCGGTCGTGAAGGGGTTAAAGAGTGGAGGGAAAAAGGGATTAGAACTCTAAAAAACCTGATACATGATACAGAACGGAGCTGGATGATGTGTGAGGAGTTGAGAGCAAAGTATGACTTGCGCCCATTCCAGACTCTCCAGTTTGTACAGGTGAAACAAGGGATAATGAAGAAATTGCTCAACATAACTAATGAATGAGGCAAATCAGATCGATGCGATCATAAGGGACCTCCATGCCACAAATATATCAAGTCTTTATGGAACTATGAGAGAACTGTTAGTCTCTAAAATATCAGGAAGAATTTGGAATGGTGGGCAAGGCTTTTGGGAGATCAGGAGGGGAAGGAGAAGATTTTGAAAGGTTGGATGGTGATGAGGAAGAAGATTGTGAATGAGAACTTAAGGGATACCCAATTCAGGATCATACATAGAGCTATCTATGGATTTAATATATTGAATGCTAGACATCTAGATAAGATGAGTTGTCCAAAATGTGGTATGGAAAAAACAGATTTATATCATGGGATATGGCAGTGCGGGAGGATTGAAAGATTTTGGAAACAAGTCCAGGGGGTAGTGAGGAAAATCTGAAACAGAAATGTGGAGTTGGATCCAATGGTCTGGTTATTTCACTATCCGCATCAGGAGGAGGAGAGACAAGGGGGTGCAGTTACCGAATCTTTTCCATGATATAGCAATGATAAGTAAAAGGGTTATTCTTCAGAAGTGGCTGGTGAAGGAAATACCAACAAAAGAAGAACTGGTTAATCAACTGAAAAAAAAAAACGCTCATGTTGGAGAAAGTGATGGTGGAGAGATGTAAAGAAAGGATGACAGCAACATTTTTTAGTAAATGGAAAAAGTTCATAAGCGTTATACATTGCTGGCCAAAAGTATTGGCACCCCTGCAATTCTGTCAGAGAATACTCAGTTTCTTCCTGAAAATGATTGCAATCACAAATTCTTTGGTATTATCTTCATTTAATTTGTCTTCAATGAAAAAAAAATAAAAAAATTGTCAAAAAGCCAAATTGGATATAATTCCACACCAAACATAAAAAAGGGGGTGGACAAAAGTATTGTTGGCACTGTTTGAAAAATCATGTGATGCTTCTCTAATTTGTGTAATTAACAGCACCTGTAACTTACCTGCGGCAACTAACAGGTGTTGGCAATAACTAAATCACACTTGCAGCCAGTTGACATGGATTAAAGTTGACTCAACCTCTGTCCTGTGTACTTGTGTGTACCACATTGAGCATGGAGAAAAGAAAGAAGACCAAAGAACTGTCTGAGGACTTGAGAATCCAAATTGTGAGGAAGCATGAGCAATCTCAAGGCTAAAAGTCCATCTCCAAAGACCTGAAAGTTCCTGTGTCTACGGTGCACAGTGTCATCAAAAAGTTTAAAGCCCATGGCACTGTGGCTAACCTCCATAGATGTGGAAGGAAAAGAAAAATTGACGAGAGATTTCAACGCAAGATTGTGCGGATGGTGGATAAAGAACCTCGACTAACATCCAAACCAGTTCAAGCTGCCCTGCAGTTCGAGGGTACAACAGTGTCAACCCATACTATCAGTCGGCGTCTGAATGAAAAAAGACTATATGGTAGGATACCCAGGAAGACCCCACTTCTTACCCCGAGACATAAAAAAGCCAGGCTGGAGTTTGCCAAAACTTACCTGAGAAAGCCTAAAACGTTTTGGAAGAATGTTCTCTGATCAGATGAGAAAAAAGTAGAGCTTTTTGGGAAAAGCCATCAACATAGTTTACATGAAAAAAAAGATGCATTCAAATAATAGAACACGGTCCCAACAGTCAAACATGGCAACCCATGATGTTTTGGGGTTGGTTTGCAGCCTCTGGCACTGGACTGCTTGACCGTGTGCATGGCATTATGAAGTCTGAAGACTACCAACAAATTTTGCAGCATAAGGTAGGGCCCAGTGTGAGAAAGCTGGGTCTCCCTCAGAGGTCATGGGTCTTCCAGCAGGACAATGACCCAAAACACACTTCAAAAAGCACTAGAAAATGGTTTGATAGCACCGGAGACTACTAAAATGGCCAGCAATGAGTCCAGACCTGAATCCCATAGAACACCTGTGGAGAGATCTCAAAATGGCAGTTTGGAGAAGGCGCCCTTCAAATCTCAGGGACCTGGAGCAGTTTGCCAAAGAAGAATGGTCTAAAATTCCAGCAGAGCATTGTAAGAAACTCATTCATGGTTACTGGAAGCGGTTGTGCGCAGTTATTTTGGCTAAAGGTTGTGCAACCAAGTATTAGGCTAAGGGTGCCAATACGTTTGTCTGGCCCATTTTCGGAGTTTTGTGTGAAATGATCAATGATTTGATTTTTGTTTCATTCTCTTTTGTGTTTTTTCATTGCAAGCAAAATAAATGAAGATAATACCAAAGAAATTGTGATTGCAATCATTTTCAAGAAGAAACGAAGTATTATCCGACAGAATTGCAGGGATGAAAATGGTTTGATAGAAAGCACTGGAGACTACTAAAGTGGCCAGCAATGAGTCCAGACCTGAATCCCATAGAACACCTGTGGAGAGATCTCAAAATGGCAGTTTGGAGAAGGCACCCTTCAAATCTTAGGGACCTGGAGCAGTTTGCCAAAGAAGAATGGTCTAAAATTCCTGCAGAGCATTGTAAGAAACTCATTGATGGTTACCGTAAGCGGCTGTTCGTACTATTTTGGCTAAAGGTTGTGCAACCAAGTATTAGGCTAAGGGGTACTTTGCACGCTGCGACATCGCAAGCCGATGCTGCGATGCCGAGTGCGATAGTCCCCGCCCCCGTCGCAGCTGCGATATCCTTGTGATAGCTGCCGTAGCGAACATTATCGCTACGGCAGCTTCACATGGACTCACCTGTCTTGCGACGTCGCTCTGGCTGCCGACCTGCCTCCTTATTAAGGGGGCGGGTCGTGCGGCTTCATAGCGACGTCACACGGCAGGTGGCCAATAGGAGCGAAGGGGCGGAGATGAGCGGGATGTAAACATCCCACCCACCTCCTTCCTTACGCATATCCTACGGGAGCCGCGGTGACGCCGGTAGGAGATGTTCCTCGCTCCTGCGGCTTCATACACAGCGATGTGTGCTGCCGCAGGAGCGAGGAACAACATCGGACCATCACGTCAGCGTAATTATGGATTACGCCGACGCTATACCGATGATACGATTATGAAACTTTTGCGCTCGTTAATCGTATCATCTAGGCTTTACACACTACGATGTCGCCTGCGATGCCGGAAGTGCGTCATTTTCAATTTGACCCCACCGACAGCTCACCTGCGATATCGTTGTGTTCAAAGCCCACCTAAGGGTGCCAATACTTGTGTCTGGCCCATTTTTGGAGTTTTGTGTGAAATGATCAATGATTTGATTTTTGTTTCATTCTCTTTTGTGTTTTTTCATTGCAAGCAAAATAAATGAAGATCATAATACCAAAGAATTTGTGATTGCAATCATTTTCAAGAAGAAACTGCGTATTACCTGACAGAATTGCAGGGGTGCCAATACTTTTGGCCAGCACTATGTTCTAGAGAAGAAATCATACAAATGTCCACATTTGTGTCTACAGAATGGTGTATGCAGGAAGATCTGTCAGGGTCCCTGAACAAGCTGAAAGTTTAGTTGGCCAAATTCTGGGTCGTGTCACATGGAGAGGGGAGGTGAGGGATGGGAGGGATAGTGTTTATAAGTAATGTTTATAACAAGTTATCAAGGAAGACTGAAGGGGGATAGCGGAGACTGAATAATGGAAATATACACTGACGAAGAAGGGGAAGGAGCAAATTTGATGACCGTTACAGATATTTGGTTGATAAATTGTAGAGACTGTTGTTTACTATTTTGATTTGTTGACCCTCATTTTCTTCATTCTGTAACCTATTTTACCATTGCAAGAAAATAAATAAAAATTTGGTTTATAAAAAATAAAAGGATCTTTAATAAACCAATAGAATCAAATCATCAGGAATGCCTTGACTCACGGTTAGCAGAGCTTTGTTTCTTTAGGCTGTGTGCGCACGTTGCGTTTTTTCATGCTTTTACGCAGCATTTTAAACTGCAGCGTAAATGCATGCATTGTGCTTCCCCAGCAAAGTTTGAGAAGTCAGCAAATTCCATGCGCACGTTGCTTTTTTAAACGCAGCGTTTTGGATGCCAAATATTTGACAAAATCGATACGTTTAAAAAAGCAGCATGTCACTTCTTTTGTGCGTTTTGGTTGCATTTTCCACCCATTACAATTGATGTCGGTCTATCTCTGTCGGTTGGTCGGTCGGTCTCTCCGTCAGTCAGTCGGTCTCTCCCTTTCTCTTTCATTCTTTCATACTCACTGATGACTGATCACCGGCGCAGAGCTGCACAGCTGTCACACTGCTCTGGCGGCTTCTCCTGCTTTTGAAAATGACGGCCGCTCATTATTCCATCTCGTATTCACTGCTTCCCCCGCCCACCGGCGCCTATGATTGATGGCATTCAGATGTGCCCCCATGCTGAGTGACAGCTGTCTCACTGCAATCAATTACAGACGCTGGTGGGTGGGTCTATATCGTGCAGTGAAATAAATAAATACATGATTAAAAAAAAAATGACGTGCGCCCCCCCCCCCCCCAATTTTGATACCAGCCAAGGTAAAGCTACATGGCTGAAGGGTGATATTCTCACGATGGGGAGTCCCACGTTATGGGGAGCCCCCCTAGCCTAAAATTATCCAGCAGCCACCCGGAATTGCCGCATCCATTAGATGCGACAGTCTTGGGACTCTACCCGGCTCATCTTCAATTGCCCTGGTGCGGTGGCAACAATCTGGGTAATAAGGAGTTAATGGCAGCCCATTGCTGCCACGAAGTCTTAGGTTAATCATGGCAGGTATCTGAGACGTCCCCCATGATTAATCTGTAGTGAAAGTAAATAAACACAAACCCCGAAAAATCCTTTATTTGAAATAAAGATCTAAGAACACCCTCTTTCACCATTTTATTAATCCTCAAATACCCCTCCACATCCGGCGTAATTCACATGAGGTTGCACAACTCTTTCAGCTCTGCTACATCAGAAGCGGACATTGAGCGGCCACAGACCACGAACGCTCTCTGCCAGCTCCACACCGCAACTGAAGTGAGTTGCGCTATGAGCGATGACGTCACTCAGGTTACCTGTGGCCACTGCTGGATCCTCCAAGTGTGACAGCAAGTCGCCCGAGTGACTGAAGTGATCAGTGGTGCCGTCACTCAGGTGATTTGCGGTCTCGGGTAGAGGGCTGCAGCTGATCGCGGCTAACCTGAGTGACCGAACCGCTGATCGCGCGGCTCACTTCAGTCACTAAAGGGATTTGCGGTCACCGGTGAGTGCAAAACAGGCCCAACACACAAAGCCGCGCGATAACAATGAAGTAGGGTGAAGTTCATTCTGATCGCGCGGCTCTGTCTCGTAGCCAGCCATGCTCTATGAGGATATAGTAGAGCTGAGTGGGAACGCACTGTCAAAAATGCATCCAAAATGCATGCGTTTTGGATGCATTTTTTGGTCAAACGCAGTATTTACACTTTTCAAAACGCTGCAGGTTTTTTTTGTCAAGTCCGAACTTAGCGTGCGCACATAGCTTTAGAATGTCCCGGCATGTTATGACTTTCATAATAATAATTATTTATATAGCGCCAAACATATTCTGCAGCACTTTACAATTCAGAGGAGACATGTACAGACAATATGAATTAATACAAAATAACAAAATTCATCAGATACCAAAAGGAGTGAGGGTCCTGCTCACGAGCTTACCATCTATGAGGACATTGAGGAGGCACAAAAGGTTAAATATAAACAATGCTTGTCGTATATGGTCCAGCCATCAATATAATAGGGGATTCAAATCCAGCTGCATGAACCGGTCACCAGACAGAATTTCTACAAATACAGATATAGAGTGTAAAAAAGTAAATGGTAGATCTAGATAATATAAGAGACCAGATTGGAAGAAAAGTTTGTAAAGGACAGAATGGGAATAGATGAGTGAGGAGAGGTGGTAGGCCAGTCTAAAGAAATGCGTCCATAGCTCCTCACCAGTGACAGTTGTTACCCTCATTGGATGTACAGGTCACTTTGTCAGGATTCTTTTAATGCAGGAGTTTGTTCGCAAAGATGTACGCCTTATCTAAGGGTATAAATTAATGAAAGTTATTCTTAAAGTGGCAGGGTAACGTATTTGGAGATGTATATTTTCTTTATAGGGGTCAGCACACACGGAGAGAAATACGAAGCGAATGGAATGCGATTAAAAAAATCGCATTTCACTATGACCAATATTACTGTATGGGGCAGCGATGAGCGATTTTTATTTTTTTAATTTATTTATTTTTTTTTCCCCTTATCCCTAATCGGACCGAGAAAACAGTTGCAACATGCTGCGGGTGGTATGCGATCCTGTTTCACTCGCACCCATTCAAGTCTGAGGGGCCCGAGAAACATCGCTTTTCACTCACATTACAGTGGAGTGCAATGCGATTCAGCCGGCAACGGAGGAGATAGGGAGATAAATCCCTCCCCTCCACAGTGCCGTCCCTCCCCTCCGCAGCTGTGGTCTAATCGCAGGATCAGACCACAGTCGCATGACACTCCGCTCACGCTGTGCTACGAGCATGAGCCGAGTGTCATGCAACGACTTGCACTAATCCCCGAGTGGCCTCAGCCTTGAGCTTAATGTAGCTAGAGCTGCATTTTTTTGTCACATTGATTATGTCAAATTTTGAAACCGTAGGATCTCATGGTTGCACAACCTTAAAGGTTAGCACAATTTACAATATCCTTGTATAATGTCTGGTTTATCATTAACCCCATTACGACCGCGTTACGTTTTAAAACGGCACCAAAAAGGGTCCTTATTCCTTTCTGCCGTTTTAAAACGGCGGGCAGAAATAAGTGTATAGCGCCCCCCAGCGTCAGAAAATCTCAGGGGTTTCAGCTACCGGGGGTAGCTGAGACCCTGGAGATCGTGATTCGGGCCGGTTTTTCCGGTCCCCAGTCACGTGATGACCGGTATACACCGTATACCGATCATCAAGTTATAGTAAATGACCGCGCCGGTAAAAAATGATTTATCTCCCATCTGGCATGATCAAACATGTCAGATGGGAGATAAATCTCTTTCCCGGTTCCCTCCGGTCCCCCGATGTCCCCAAAGTGCCCCCCCCGACCCCCAACCCCCTCCCCAAAATCCAAGATGGCCGCGCGCACCGGCGAGCACAGCAGCGCGCCGGCCACATTCACACTTTTTTTATGGTTTCTGTCGTATGTGCTATAACACATGCGACAGAAACCTGCTCCCCAGGCCCTGCCAAGTCACCCCCTATCCCCACCCCGGTGTTCCCCGGTGTCCTACATACCTGGCGGAGCACTGATCCCCCGCGGCCCCCTCCTCCGGCTCCTTCACAGCAGACGCTGACACACGTGCAGAGCGCAGCTGTCAGCTTCCTGTGTTCAGAGACGCTGGCGGCTGCTGCTGCTCGGCACTCTGCAGCTGTGACCCGGGGAGAATGGGTGCAGATTCTTTGCACCCACTCTCCTCAAATGGAGGGTCTGCACACCTAGAAAATGAGGGATACGTTCCCTGAACGTGTCCCTCATATTCTAGAAGGTCCAGAGTCTACGTGGGAAGTCCAAATGGATTACAGCGGATTTTTTTTTTCTTTTCTTTTCAATAAATTGGTTAATCAGGGAATGTTTTGGGGATTGTTTTTTCAAATAAATTTTTTTTTTGTTAATTTTTTTTTTTTATTACTGTCAATTAGTTATGTCGGGTATCTGATAGACGCCATGACATAACTAATTACTGGGCTTGATGCCAGGTGACATTACACATCTGGTATCCACCCCATTTATTACCCCGTTTGCCACCGCACCAGTGGATGAGCTGGGGCAAAGCGCCTGAATTGGCGCATCTAATGGATGCGCCATTTCTGGGGCGGCTGCGGCCTGCTATTTTTAGGCTGGGAAGAGTCCAATAACCATGGCTCTTCCCACCCTGAGAATACCAGACCCCAGCTGTCAGCTTCACCTTGGCTGGTGATCTAATTTGGGGGGACCCCACGTTTGTTTTGTTTTTTTTTAATTATTTATAAATAAAAAAAAAAAAAAAAAAAAAACAGCTTGGGGAGCCCTCCAAATTGATCACCAGACAAGATGAAGCTGTCAGCTGTGGTTTGCAGGCTACAGCTGTCTGCTTTACCCTAGCTGGCTATCAAAAATAGGGGGGACCCCACGTCATTTATTTTAATTATTTTTTTTTCTTTTGGGCTAAATACAAGGCTAGGCACCCTTTAGTGCCACATGAAAGGCACTAAAGGGCGCCAGCTTAGAATATGCAGGGAGTGGGACGTTATATATTTTGACATCTATCCATTCATCCATTGTAGCATTTTAGGATATGTGCCCACAATCAGGGTTTGCAGCGTTTTGGGCGCAGAGTGTTTTCCCTGCATCCATAACGCTGCGTTATGCAGTAGAAGCACAGTGGAAGGATTTTTAGAAATCCCGTGCCCACTGTGTTTCTTTTCTCTGCAGCATAAACCGACCTGTGGCGTAGCTTCCCGAGCCTCAGCATGTCAATTTATGCTGCGGAGATGAGTGTTTTCTGCAGGTAGAATAGAGCTAAAGTCCACAGCAGCCTGAACCCAAATCGTGGGCATGGGCAGCTGCGTTCTCCCGTGGACAACACTCACATCTCTGCAGGAAGGCTGACACTGTGTACTAGACGCCGTGTCGCTGGATCATGGCCACATAGCCTAACAGTGAGAAATTTGTTGCTACAGCAATATTTTTTGTGAAGTACCTGTGGATTCAAAATGCTTACTATACGCCTGAATAAAATCCTTGAGGGGTCCAGTTTCCAAAATGAGGTCACTTGTGGGGGGTTTCTGCTGTTTAGGTACCTTAGCGGACATGTAAATGTAACATGGTGCCCGCAATCTATTTCAGCCAAATTTGCTTTCCAAAATTCAAATATTGCTCCTTCTGTTCCGAGCCCTCCCATTTGTCCAAACAAAGGTTTCTGACCACATGTGGGGTGTTGGCGCGTTCATAAGAAAGTGGGTAACAAGTTTTGGGGTTCATTTTGTTGTGTTATTTCTTCTAAAAGTGAATAAATTTGGGGTAGAGCAACATTTTAGGTAAAACTTTTTTATTTTTTGCTTTTTTTCATTCCACTTTGCTTTAGTTCCTGTGAAGCACCTGAAGGGTTAATAAACTTCTTGGATGTGGTTTTGAGTACTTTGAGGGGTGCTGTTTTGAGAATGGTGTCACTCTTAGGTATTTTCTGTCACTTAGGCCTCTCAAAGTCACTTCAAATGTGATGTGGTCCCTAAAAAAATGGTTTTGTGAATTTTGTTGAAAAAATGGGAAATTGCAGATGAACTTTGACCCCTTCTAACTTCCTAACCCCAAAACATTTTGTTTCAGAAATTGCGCTAATGTAAAGTAGACATGTGGGAAATATTATTTATTAACTGTTTTGTGTGACATAACTCTCTGGGTTAAGGGCATAAAAATTAAAAGTTTGAAAATTGCAAAATTTTCAAAATTTTCATCAAATTTCCGATTTTTTTCACAAATAAAAGCAAAAAATATCGTTCTAAATTTATAACTATCATGAAGTACAATATGTCACAAAAAAACAATGTCAGAATCACCGGGATCCATTGAAGCGTTCCAGAGTTATAACCTCATAAAGGGACACTGGTCAGAATTGCAAAAAATGGCCTGGGCATTAAGGACAAAACTGGCTTCGTCCTTAGGGGTTAAAGTCCAAATACTTTAAAAATAACTTGGTTTGACCAATGTGAATCATGGTTATCAGAGGTGGATAAAGTGGTGCCAACTCTATGGACTCTCCTCCTTTGTGCCCTCTGGTAAATGTAGGTTTTTTGAAATGTCATTTTCGCAGAGAGCCTTCAAATTGTTTTGCTGAAATTACGGTATATTGGTTTTCCTACCAGATGCAGGTTGCTCCTGCGTGAGCGATTCTCAAGATCTTCATTATAGTCCCTCAAAATGGTGTTATCTCTGGCAAGGAACAGCAAATTGTTGTGACCATTAGGCTATGTTCACACAGGGTATCTTTTAGTGCGTTTTTGAGGTCACAAAGATGCTCCTAAATGCATGCATTTTGTTCCCCCAGAAAAGTCTGAGATTTCTATTTTGCTGTCCACACTGCATCATTTTTTTGGGCTGCATCTTGGCTGTGTTTTTGAAGATGCACGTCAATTCTTTTTGTTTTTCCATAATCTTTGAGCCCTTCCAGTCAATAGATTTGACTTTAAAAACACATTATGCAAAATGCAGCAAAAACGCATGCATTTTTTATGCGTTTTTGCCACTGGTGTGTTTTTAGGGCCAAAAACGCTGCATCTTATGATGCACTGTGTGAGCATAGCCTTACTAATGTCGTCGTCAGCACTTATTAATATTCTGGATTCTAAATCTGATGAGTGTTCTGCTTGTTCATCCTTTCTGTCCTGTAATCTGTTTAGTGCCAACTTGAGGACAGATTGAATTATGACATTTATTGAAAGGGAATCTGTCAGGTTTTTGCCACCTAATCTGAGAGCAGCATGTCATGCTTAACTTGTGGCTGGGGCATTGAGACCAACAGAGGTCTGACGCATAACAAAAAACATACCTAGAAAATATGGAGTAGGACTACATAGAGTTGGATCCAATGATATGGATATTTCATTATTTGCAACAGAGTGAAGAGGGAGGAGAGGAGGGTAAATTACCATCTCTTTTCCATGAGATAGCAATGATTAGCAAAAAAGTAATCCTCCAAAAATGGTTACAAGAGGAAGCACCTTCAAAGGAGGAAATTATTAAACAATTAAAAAAAAAAGTTATTGTTGGAAAAAACGGTGGTGGAGAAGAGCAAAGACAGGATGACAGCACATTTTTTGGCAAATGGAGAAAATTTATAAGTATGATGTGTTCAAAGGAAGAAATCACACAAATAATGACCATTTTTAGGTCTACTGAATGGTATCTGAAGGAAGAGATAGCAGGGTCCCTTGTCAGTTTGAAACTATAATGAGAAGGTTTTCAGGTCGTGTCGCATGTAGGGGGGACGGAGGGGTGGTAGCGTTTATAGGAGAGGTTGGTTTAATGTTAGAGGGAGGGTAGTAAAAGTGTGGCCAAGATAGAACAATTGAATGGTCTATTTAATTAAAGGGGGTTTACGATATAACCGATTATGAGAGCCAACTATTTAGTTTTTTGTTTTTTTTCCAATTTAAAGTTTTATTAGTTTTCAAAGGAGAGAATACAAACAACATCACTGTTCATTGAATACAATATTGATAAACAAGGGGCCTTCACGGCGGATCAAGGCCTCAGGCTCAGTAATCTTTACAGCTGTCAATGAAAAAATATTCGGACAACATGACTTTCTAATAAAAAAAAACCATAGTGAAAGTAAAGAAAGGTGAACAAGGGAGAGAATAGATCAGAAATGAGAGGGGAGACAAGAGAGGGAGGTCAATATGGAGAAAGACACAGATAGGAGTATGTTGGCCGGGACTGGCGCCTCGTCTGTTGGGCTTAAACTTGAAAAGAAGGAAAATGAATATGGAAGGTGTGGCAAGCCAAGGATCCTGTTTACTGGCGGTTAACGAGGGCAAGAAACCTTGGGTCAGAGAGAAAAGACTCCCACTGATACAATTTAGAGGAGGTTTCCACTAGCTGGCCCCGCGATTGGGCCATTACCATTTCCATGCGGTGTACTACATTCACTTCTGTCACCCATTCCTCTATGGTCGGGGGGGTAGGGTCTTTCCAACGCCGTGGGATTACCGTCTTGGCGGCCTGGAGGAGATGTCCAGTAAGGGATTTTTTATACATCCTTTCTGGTATTTTAAACATAAACAATAGGGCTGCCTCGGGGCGACTAGGGACCAAGATCCCCGTGACCTCCTGGATGCCCACTAGCACCTTGCTCCAGAAGGCCACCAAGCTCGGGCAAAACCACCAGATATGGGCCATGGTACCGCCCTGTGCTCCGCAACGCCAGCATGTATCAGGGGCTTCAGGGCACCACATATGAAGGGATGACTGGACCCTGTACCACCTGGAAAGAATTTTGTAGCAAGTCTCTTGCATTCTCGTTGCAACCGCGGACTTATGGGTCAAGCGGAAGCACCGTTCCCATTGATCCCTGGAGAATGTCTGGCCGAGCTCTGTCTCCCATGCAGTACAGAAGCGAGGAAGTGGTACCTCTGCTGCTGCTGTCAAGATCCCATAAATCCTTGATATTGCATGTCTAGTGTCAGGCGCCCTGGTACAGATAAGTTCAAAAGGGGTTAGGGGTGGGGGGGCGAGCTAGGTCTTGCCCCTGCGTGGTTATGAAGTGTTTAAGTTGGGCATATTCAAAGTAGAACCGCATCTTAAAGTCTCTCTGCCCCACAATTTCCGGAACTGGGAGAAGAACCCAATCTGGTGCCACCTGTCCCAGTCTCAGGGGGCTCTGTTTTGAGCTTCCCAAAAAATTATTGGACGATGCCCCTGGTAAAAAGTCAGGGTTATCCGTCAGTGGCATAAGGGGTCCCCGGGGCTGGAGCAGGCGTTTACTCCGTGGCAGTGAGTGTACTGATTGTAGTGTTTGTTTGGTAGTGTAGGACATTCCTATCTTATGTTTGGTGAGAAGTGGCCAGTTCCACGGCAGGGTTGGAATTGATAAAGGGCACAAGTCGTGTGCCAACCGAACCTAGAGCTTCGATCCGGAGTTATACAGGAGGTCTAGAACCCTGGGATGGGCAGCAGCCAGGTAATAACGCCAGGCAGCCCCACCCCTCCTGCCCCCTTGGTCCTAGTCAGGACATTCCTCCCGAGACGGGATCGCCCCTTGGACCACACAAATTGATTAAACAAGCGCTGTAACTTTACCCAATACGACACCGGGACATATACCGGAACCGTCTGGAGTATGTAGAGCAGTCTGGGTAGGGCTGTCATCCTGAGGGCACTAATCCTACCAAACCACGAGAGGGTACCTCTATGCCAGACAGTCAGGTCCCTCTCAAGCTTGGAGAGAAAACTTTGAAAATTAAGCTGGAAAAGTCTGGTTATGTCAGATGGGATAGTAATACCTAGGTAGCCGATACTGCCGTGCGGTGGCCATTTGAAGGGGAAGTTTGGTTTTACAGCGTTCCAACTATTTAGTTTTTAATATGAAAGGGAAGTTACTGGATTTTGAATGTTGTTGTCCCCTTCCTTCTTTTCTTCATTCTTTACCCATTTACAATGAATATCAGAAAATTAATAAAAAACTTGTTTAAAAAAAAAAAAAAAAACACACCTAAACAATACCACAAACACTGGGACACCGGGGGAACTAGTACCGGTACTAGTGAAAGGGTAGATTTACACCTCCTGTCCTTAGCTGGTGCGGTTCCCTGCACTACTAGCCGGACCCTATACAGGTCCTCACCTGTAGCCGAGCAGGAATACCTGAAACCCTTAAAAATCCCTACTATGGTCCTGGCTAGGGAGTGGGGGGTAAGGTACACTTGACCCACCACTGCACTAATAAAACAAAACGGTAGGTGAGACAAACATGGGAAAAACAACCAAAATGGAAAATCCCAGATAGAGATGAGAGGCTCCTGACCTTAAAGCTGTCACAAATTTTCAAAAACAGGGAGACGACCATGACACAGCATAACATAGAGGCAGAGATCCTGATTCCAGCGATGTGCCACTTACTGGACTGATTAGTGTAGTTTTGATAAAATCACTGTTTAATAAACTGTAAATTATCATTTGAGGATTACTTGGCCTGCTGAGAGGTAGTTCAGCATAGTCATGAACTCTGTATAACTGCTAGTGTTAAGGTTGGGAATTTAGGGAAAACCGCAAATTGGGTTTTTCAGGGTCACAGAGACTGAGTTCAAATCGATCTGTGCAGATGTATGTATGAGGAAAAATAACCACACAGAGACGTGTCTCTATTCGGGAGAAGCTCAATGGTCTTCAGATCCGTATATTATAAAATGCACACAGTTATTCAGTTCAACATTGTCCGTGATTGGTCAGAGATAACCAGCAATATCCATATAGTACATCATCAGCCTGTTTCTGGCTTCCTAATACCAGCTTGAAACAGCTACTAAATACTTCTTTGTTAACACGTTGCTGAGCAAGAACGAGGAGTCAACCTCCCACATCTCACATTCCATATCTCACATGGTGAGAACGAACTGATTACAGATTCTCTTAGGCTGGGTTCACACTAAGCGACAGCGACGTCGCTGTTACGTCACCATTTTCTGTGACGTAACAGCGACCTTGTAAGTCGCTGTTATGATCGCTGCTTAGCTGTCAAACACAGCAGCCGAAGCAGCGATCATAACGACACGCTTCCCTGTGCTGCAACATGTGCAGAGAGCAGGGAGCCGCGCACACTGAGCGCTGGCTCCCTGCTCTCCTAGCTACAGTACACATCGGGTTAATTACCCGATGTGTACTGCAGTTACATGTGCAGAGAGCAGGGAGCTGCGCACACCGCTTAGCGCTTGCTCCCTGCTCTCCTAGCTACAGTACACATCGGGTTAATTAACCCGATGTGTACTGCAGCTACATGTGTAGAGAGCTGGGAGCCGGCGCTGGCAGCGTGAGAGCGGCGGACACTGGTAACGAAGGTAAATATCGGGTAACCACCTTGGTTACCCGATGTTTACCTTGGTTACAGCATACCGCAGGCTGTCAGACGTCGGCTCCTGCTCCCTGCACATTCAGGATTGTTGCTCTCTCGCTGTCACACACAGCGATGTGTGCTTATCAGCGGGAGAGCAACAATTAAAACACGAACCAGGGCTGTGTGTAACGAGCAGCGATCTCACAGCAGGGGCCAGATCGCTGCTCAGTGTCACACACAGCGAGATCGCTAATGAGTGAATACTGGTGTGTCACAAAAACCGTGACTCTGCAGCGATCTCAGCAGTGATCTCGCTGTGTGTGAAGCACCCTTTAGTATATTCTAAATACCTCTTTGTTCATTCTGGCTTCGTTATTTCTGTTAACACCTTACTGTACACACATCTTAGAATCATATTATGGCGTCTATGCGATTATGATATAGACACACAGATAATTATGCAATGACATCTATATTTTGATTATTTACACACACAGATAATCTTATTACATTTGGACAAACGGCCTATAGCCCAGCAGGCCTACCCTCAAACTAGATCTGCAACAGAGAAGTCATTGATTTTATCAAAATGACTGCAAACAGTAAATAAATCAGTAAGTGACACACAGCTGGAATCAGGGTCTCTGTCTCTGTTATGCTGCTCTCAGATAGGGGTCGCAAAAACCTGGTGACAGATTCCCTTTAAACACACACTGGCGCTGCACTATTTACAATAGTAGATGGGGCTGCTGCTATAAAATAGGCTCTGACCACCTGACCCAAAAAGGAATGCACTTCGAAAATTTCAACTACTGCGCTTCTTCTAGGTAACTACTAGAGGGTGACCAATACAAAGTGATAAAACAAAATACCAAGTACATGCACTTGCCCTAAAAGTTTAATAGTAATTAGCAGTAAGTGGCATACATAAGAGAAACAATCTTAAAGGGAATCTGTCACCAGGTTTTTGCTTTTGCTATCTCATGTAAAAGAAGACAGAGACCCTGATTCCAGCCATGTGTCACTTACTCAGCATACAGTAAAACCACGGTGTTAACACAAGCATGTAGGGAAATGTGACCGGGTTAAAAACCAGTAATAAATAGAACCCATACACATAAATAGATTGATAGGGCTGAAGAAAGGTATACGCACAATTGCAATAAAGTTGGTATATGCGTATAGAAAATTAACATCCAGTGACCCAGATGAGGCACAAGAATTAAGGTACCTCATCTGGGTCACTGGATGGTACCCTGCACTGGACACTTTAGGTAAACTCTTAAACCTCTGCTTCACATAACTTTTGCTCAGTGCAGATTTGATAATGTCTGTTACTTAACCCCTTTATTTATTTTTCCTTCCACTGTTCCCTGATTTTTGTCACTTCCATTGATACTACAATGTAACTTTTCTGGCACCTTAATTCTTGAGTGTCATCTGGGTCACTGGATGGTAATTTTCTATATGCATATACCAACTTTATTGCAATTGTGCGTATACCTTTCTCCATCCCTGTCAATCTATTTATGTGTATGGGTTCTATTTATTACTGGTTTTCCACCTGGTCACATTTCCCTAAATGCTTGTTTTAACACCGTGGTTTTCTTGTATGCTGAGTAAGTGACACATGGCTGGAATCAGGGTCTATGTCTTCTCTTACATGCGGTAGCAAAAGCAAAAACCTGGTGACAGATTCCCTTTAAGATATTTTGATCCGTCTTTATGTAATATAATAAAGTTTATCTTATTTTTGCACATTATACTCTTGTTCTCGTGTGTTTATTCCATATGAAACCTGTAACATTTTAAATTTATGCCATGAGAAGGCTTTTTTTGCGTAATTTTTTTGCTGATCAAACAATCAAATTTGCATCATAGATGGAGTGACTACGATTGATTTGGTGTTTGCATCGTATTCGTAACGCTACCCATTGCTTTTTTAAAAACTCGTAGCCATTTCTTAAGGCAAATTTGTGATCAATGCTTAAGTTGTCATTTATTTATCTTGGTAACATGTTGGTATCTACTGTACTTCTTTCTACCCTTATTTATTATTTCATATAGGTGCTGGATTGGATTGAGAACCATGGAGAAGCTTTTCTTAGTAAACACACAGGTGTGGGAAAATCTCTTCACAGAGCAAGGGCACTGCAAAAACGTCATGAAGATTTTGAGGAGGTTGCACAGGTGAATTTCCACTAAATGATTGAGAGTTAATACATTAAGTTATAAGTGTATGTGTCTTTATATACTCCCACACAAACCCACTCTATTGGAATCTATGCATTGTTTTTTATAGTAAAATGCAAAACAAAATGCACTCATCATTGAAATTGCAATACCATGAATATCACATGATCTTTCTGTGCTCTTACATGCAATGGCAAACTATAAATTTAATTGTTATTAATGACAACATGTGCTTGTTTTACTGTTAGCAGCCTGTGTCACCTGCAGTATCTCTGGCCTTGTCTCCCATGAAGCGCATCTGGACCTCATTGGTCGGGTGTTGCAAAGGGAGCTGCCAACAGCAGATCTTGATAATTTTTGTTCCCAAGTGCTTTCCGTTTGGCAGAATATTCCTCAGACAAAAATTAGCAACCTCATTGATATCATGCCAATACGTGAAATTATGTGCATGTGGTTCTAATGCTTCACACTGATTTAAATTGAGATGTTTTGAAAATTATGTTTTAGATTTCATTATTTGCATATCATTAAAATGTCTATCCATCCTGTGATTTTAATAATTCCATGACTTTTTCTTCTTGGGGTTCGTGGTGTTGAAATGTAATTGTTGAGTAGTGTTTATTGATGTGGATTCCTGTGTTTGACATCATATGAACTGTTGCTTTTCTTCCTCTGTAATGTAAAACTCATTTTTTCAGATTCATCTTTGGAATTTGGTTAATAGTTCACATAAAGGTGTACAGTTTGATTCTTAAAGGGGTATTTCCATCACACAAAATTTGCAGAAAATGTATAAATAAATTTTTTTTTAACCCCATTACGACAGCCTTGCAGAGATAAATGGCAGCACAATAAGGAACTTATTCTGATCCGTTGCTTATAAACGGCAGCAAAAAAAAAAACGTAAATAGCACCCCCCAGCTTCGGAAAATCTCCGGGGTTTCGGCTACTTGGGGGTAGCTGAGGCCCTAGAGATCACGATTTGGGCTGATTTTTTCCGGGCCCCGCAATCACCGGTATACACTGTATACCGATGATCATGTTACAGTAAATGACAGTGCCGGTAAAAAATGATTTTCTGCCACCTGCCATGATCAAACATGTCAGATGGGAGATAAATCTCCTCCCCCGGCCCCCTCTGGTCCCTTGGTGTTGTCAAGGTAACCCCCTGACCCTCTACCTATAATCCAAGATGGTGGTGCGCACACCAGCGTGCCGGCCGTATTCACCCTCTGATTTCTGACACGTGCCATGACCCATGCGACAGAAAACTCCTCCCCAGGTCCAGCTATGTCACCCCCTAATAAACCCCCCAGTGTTCCTCGGTGTCCCCCGATACCTTGTGCAGCGTTGACCCCCTTGATTCATCCTCCTCCTCTTGAAAAAGTGAAAATTCTGGTGCTAAAGCAACATTTTTGTTAAAAAGAAAAAAAAAATAAAATATTCAACTAAGGTTATCAAATTCTGTGAAGTACTCGTGGATTCAAAATGCTCACTATACCCTAGATAAAATCCTTGAGGTGTCTTGTTTCCAGAATTGGGTGACTTGTGGGAGAGCTGCACTGTTTAGGCACCTCATGGGGTCTCCAAACACAACATCGCGTCCACTAATGATTCCTGCCAACTTTGCAGTCAAAATGGCACTCCTCTTCCGAGCCCTGCTGTGCGCCAAACAGTTGATTTCCACCACATATGAAGTATCTGAATACTAAGGAGAAATTGCACAATAAATGTTGTGCTAAATTTTTTCCTTTTACGCTTGTAAAAAAAACCAAAACAAAACTATCAGTTGAAGTAACAATTTTATGGTAAAAATCTATTTATTTTTTTTTTTCACAGCTTAACATAATAAACTTCTGTGAAGCACCCTGGGGGTCGAGGTGCTCACAAACATCTATAAAAATTCCTTGAGAGGTCTAGTTTCCAAAATGAAGTCACTTTGGGGGGGATCCTGCTGTTTAGGTACTTTAGGAGCCCTACAAATGCAACATGGTGCCCACAATCTATTTCAGCCAAATTTGCTTTCCAAAATTCAAATATTCTGACATGTGCGGTATCAGCGTGCTCAGAAGAAATTAAATAACGCATCTTGGGGTCCATTTTGTTGTGTTATTTCTTCTAAAAGTGAATAAATTGTGTCTAGAGCAATATTTTTAGGTAAAATGATCATTTTTATTTTTTTGCATTCCACATCGATTTACTTCCTGTGAAAAAACTAAAGGGTTAATGAACTTCCTGAATGTGGTTTTGAGCACTTTGACGGGGTGCAGTTTTTAGAATGTGGTCACTTTTGGATATTTTTGGTCACCTAGGCCTCTCAAAGTCTCTTCAAATGTGATGTGGTCCTTAAAAAAATGATTTTGTAAATTTTGTTGGAAAACTGAGAAATTGCTGATAAACTTTAAACCCTTCTAACTTCTTAACCCCCTTAAAAAAAAATTCAAAAATTGCAGTGACGTAAAGTAGACATGTGGGAAATGTTATTTATTAACTATTTTGTGTGATATACAGTGCCTACAAGTAGTATTCAACCCCCTGCAGATTTAGCAGGTTTACACATTCGGAATTAACTTGGCATTGTGACATTTGGACTGTAGATCAGCCTGGAAGTGTGAAATGCACTGCAGCAAAAAAGAATGTTATTTCTTTTTTTTTTTTTTAAATTGTGAAAAGTTTATCCAGAGGGTCATTTATTATTCAACCCCTCAATCCACCAGAATTCTGTTTGGTTCCCCTAAAGTATTAAGAAGTATTTCAGGCACAAAGAACAATGAGCTTCACATGTTTGGATTAATTATCTCTTTTTCCAGCCTTTTCTGACTAATTAAGACCCTCCCCAAACTTGTGAACAGCACTCATACTTGGTCAACATGGGGAAGACAAAGGAGCATTCCAAGGCCATCAGAGACAAGATCGTGGAGGGTCACAAGGCTGGCAAGGGGTACAAAACCCTTTCCAAGGAGTTGGGCCTAACTGTCTCCACTGTTGGGAGCATCATCCGGAAGTGGAAGGCTTATGGAACTACTGTTAACAGAGAATAGTGAAGTAGGGCTTGCACGGCCGCGCCAGTGACCACTCTGACCATAGAGAATTAATGTTCCTTTATTTCATCTTTAGGTCGACGCGTTTCTGGAGTCTCTGCTCCCTTCCTCAGGACACACAGGAAAAAAGTACATCAAATCTGCTAGACCATGAGGACTGCAGGATCTATATACATTCCGTCATGATGACGTCAAAACCCAACCTTTTTCAAAAAAATCGGCGGGAAAGAACACATAAAAAAACACAAAAACACACATGACAATAAAAATCACGATCAAAGAAAATAAACGATCACATATGACAATATCATCATATTATCACATGAAATGAAATAAAATGAAGGTTTGAAATAAAAAGAAAAAAGAAAAAAAATGTGTGGATTATTGTGTGTTTAGGTAAGTCCGGGAAAAAACCCTGCACTTCAGTGCTGCTCTGAAGCGGACTCGAACCCCTGGGAATATTAACACCTTTCTCAAAGAGGTGGCTTATCAAATGGAGAAACCATGCCTCCACCTAAGGAGTCCTGAAAACACCCTTTGAACCCAAGTATAGAAAGAAACACCTATAGAAGTGTAGCTGTGGGGAGATACGTACAATCACTAGTGTTAACGTGACACTCCTGCGTAAGTAAACGTAAATTAACTAAGAAGGAGTGAGGAAAGTTCAGAGCGTGGGAAAAAAGAGATTGCGCATGTCAAAAAAAGGTCCGGAGCTTGTTGAGACGGGGTGAAGAAAGTTCAAAGCGTGGGAAAAAAGGGGAGTGCGCATGTCAGAGAAAAAAAAGGGGTAGGGAGCAAGTCAGTCTTCCAAGCTCCATGTAGAGAATAATCTGCCGGTTTTCGTAAAGAATCCTTATTACGGACCCCGTGAAATAAAGATTAAAACATTAAAAACGGGACGAAAAAAGGGGTGTATTGTAAAAAAGGGGGAACAAACATATCTATGTATTGAAATGTATATATAAATATATATCTGAAAACAATGTGTATGAATCTGCAGTTGACCAATTGTGTATATAAAAAAAGAAAAATAAAAATCAGTACTTCTAAGGGAGAATTAGGAACATATAACCAAAAATTAATATACGTATAAAAAAGTATACCTGTATAGGATAAATTCTTTAAAAACAATATATATACAGTTCAGTACTGTGATAAAAAAATGGTGATTCTATGAGACAGGAGGAAGGGAAAAAAAAGGGGGAAAGAAAAAAAGGGGGAAAAGAAACCCCCCCCCCAAAAAAACAAAAGCGGGAGCACAAGGATTTTATATCCTTGTGTTACTATCCCAATCTCATATATTAATCTGGATAGGTGCCTTGGTCGGGTGGAGTGCTATCCCCCACCCTGCATACAAGGACCGAACTCTAACTTTAATTCCTATAGGAGGCTCATATTATATGGACATAGGGTCAGACCAAAAATTAAGGAAGGATAGTGAAACGGGTGAGGTGACGCATGTCATAGTGCGCAGGGCAAAACAGAAATATGTCACTAGCGTGTTACGAAAAGGGGCAAAGAACAATGTGGTAGTGAACACATAGCTCCCAAAAAAACGTAAAGATCAATTAGATCCAAAATTGAATGAACAACCAAGACCAAAGAATTCAAAGTGCATGGTGCAATAAATACAGGGGAAAAAACAGTGATAATAAATAAGACCAATGTACACAGGTGAATGCCGACACCTTCAAAAAATTAAAAACATTGTATATGAACTGTAAAAGATATATATGTATAATATAATAATATATAGAAAAAGATAAGTAAAAATATATAAATATAATAATATAAAACCAAAAACTTCTAATAAAATCAGACTAAAAGCATCAAACCAACAATGATTCCAAACAGCGGGATATAAATTTAAGACCTTCCAAACAAATAAGACCACAATAAAAGCATAAAACCAACAATGATTCTATGTATCGGGATATGATGTTTTAACCTTTCATAAACAAATCAGTCACCTCATTTAACCCTTGTGGTTTCAAAGTATTAAGTTTATAAATCCAAAAAGTCTCTTTTTTTGTTCAGTAGTTCCACCCGATTGTTGACAAAGGGGGGTATCTGTTCAATGGGAGTGATTCTCAACCGTGATTTACCTTTATGTGTCAAAGTTACATGTCTGGAGAGACCATGTAACAAAAAACCTATTTTAATATTGTGTCTGTGTGAGTTTAGTCTATTATGGAGGGGCTGTGTTGTTCTGCCCACGTACCGTTTATCGCACTCACACTCTATTAGGTAGATCACGAAATCAGATTGGCAAGTCAGATGGCTTTTGATAGGGAATTCTGTCCCCCCTGGAAACAGCCCAAAAGAGACCCTTCTGTGTTGGATAATGTTACAACAGAGACAGTTTTTCACCAAACACTTAAAAGCCCCCAAAGGTTTAGTGGTAGAGGTGACCATATCAATACTATTATTTTTAAGTCTACTGGGGGCCAAATGATTTTTCAAACTCGAGGCCCTACGGTACGTAATTCCCGGCTTCAAGGGTAAAGTCTCTTTTAGGAACGGATCATTCAGCAAGACTTTCCAGTGTTTGGCAATAATGTCTTTCACTTTACCACTGTCATCACTATATGTCATTAGGAAATTGGAGGAAAAAGCCAAGTTCTTCTCCTTGATCTCGGGATTTCTGATCTTCCCAATAAGATCAACCTGTTTAAGCATCTTATTACCATTGTAGGCTTTTTTAATCACAGACACCGGATATTTTTTGTCCCGAAATCTGTCCTTCAGGATCAACGCCTGTTCATGAAAGTCTGAATCACGGGTGCAGTTCCTCCGTACCCTCTGGAACTGATTGTTGGGGACATTTAACAACCACTTATTATAGTGGCTGCTGGTAAAATTAATATAGCCGTTGCAGTCCACCTTTTTAAAAAAGGTCTTAGTGTAAATCGACCCTTTTTCATGCAAAATTGTCAAATCCAGGAAATCTATCCTGTCTGCCTTAATCGTGGGCGAAAAAGTAAGACCCCAATTGTTATTTTTGATGCTTTCCAAAAAGGCTTGTAGGTTATTTTTTGAATTATCCCAGATTATAAATAAATCGTCGATATATCTCTTATATACCACCACATGCTCGTAAAACTCAGAATTATATATAAATAGTAGTTCAAAAAGACCCATAAAAAGGTTTGCAAAAGTGGGTGCTACTTTCGAGCCCATCGCTGTGCCACAGCATTGGTGATACAAAGTATCCTGGAAGGTGAAGTAATTGTTCTCTAATATGAACTTCATCCCATCCTGCAGGAAGTCTTTCTGCTCAACCGGTAACCTCTCATCCATACATAGGAACTGCTTGAAACACTCCAGTCCCAAGTCATGAGCAATGTTTGTATACAATGAAGCTATGTCTAATGATACAAACAAAAAAGATTCTTTCCATTCAATATCCTTTATGAGATTTATGAGCTGTGTAGAATCTCTCAAATAGCTCCTCAAATTAGATACATGAACCCTCATCACACAATCCAAGTAGTCAGCTAAATTTTCGGTCAGAGAACCGATCCCTGAAATGATCGGTCTTCCAGGGGGATTTACAAGACACTTATGTATTTTCGGTAAGTGGTAATAGAATGCTACTTTTGGATTTTTGACATCTAGGAACTTGAGTTCCTCCTTACCAAGGATTCCTAATGATGCTGCCCTTTGAATGAGTGTTCGATATTTAACAACTGCTTCTTCATATGCTTTAATGTTAACAACTTCATAGTGTATGGGGTTGGATAGGTTCCTAAGAGCCTCCTGAATATATGCTTCCCTGTCTTGCAATACAATCCCTCCTCCTTTGTCCGCATTTCTAATTATCAGAAGGGGGTTGGATTTTGGGGACACGAGGGCTTTTTTCTCCTCTCTGGTCAAATTTGACTTGAGTGGACTACCCCTCAAATTGAGTTTCTTTAGGTCCTCCAGTACTAGATCATTGAAGGTTTTCAAATGGTGCCCTTTGCTCTGAGAGAGGAGAAAAAAGCCCTCGTGTCCCTAAAATCCAACCCCCTTCTGATAATTAGAAATGCGGACAAAGGAGGAGGGATTGTATTGCAAGACAGGGAAGCATATATTCAGGAGGCTCTTAGGAACCTATCCAACCCCATACACTATGAAGTTGTTAACATTAAAGCATATGAAAAAGCAGTTGTTAAATATCGAACACTCATTCAAAGGGCAGCATCATTAGGAATCCTTGGTAAGGAGGAACTCAAGTTCCTAGATGTCAAAAATCCAAAAGTAGCATTCTATTACCACTTACCGAAAATACATAAGTGTCTTGTAAATCTCCCTGGAAGACCGATCATTTCAGGGATCGGTTCTCTGACCGAAAATTTAGCTGACTACTTGGATCGTGTGATGAGGGTTCATGTATCTAATTTGAGGAGCTATTTGAGAGATTCTACACAGCTCATAAATCTCATAAAGGATATTGAATGGAAAGAATCTTTTTTGTTTGTATCATTAGACATAGCTTCATTGTATACAAACATTGCTCATGACTTGGGACTGGAGTGTTTCAAGCAGTTCCTATGTATGGATGAGAGGTTACCGGTTGAGCAGAAAGACTTCCTGCAGGATGGGATGAAGTTCATATTAGAGAACAATTACTTCACCTTCCAGGATACTTTGTATCACCAATGCTGTGGCACAGCGATGGGCTCGAAAGTAGCACCCACTTTTGCAAACCTTTTTATGGGTCTTTTTGAACTACTATTTATATATAATTCTGAGTTTTACGAGCATGTGGTGGTATATAAGAGATATATCGACGATTTATTTATAATCTGGGATAATTCAAAAAATAACCTACAAGCCTTTTTGGAAAGCATCAAAAATAACAATTGGGGTCTTACTTTTTCGCCCACGATTAAGGCAGACAGGATAGATTTCCTGGATTTGACAATTTTGCATGAAAAAGGGTCGATTTACACTAAGACCTTTTTTAAAAAGGTGGACTGCAACGGCTATATTAATTTTACCAGCAGCCACTATAATAAGTGGTTGTTAAATGTCCCCAACAATCAGTTCCAGAGGGTACGGAGGAACTGCACCCGTGATTCAGACTTTCATGAACAGGCGTTGATCCTGAAGGACAGATTTCGGGACAAAAAATATCCGGTGTCTGTGATTAAAAAAGCCTACAATGGTAATAAGATGCTTAAACAGGTTGATCTTATTGGGAAGATCAGAAATCCCGAGATCAAGGAGAAGAACTTGGCTTTTTCCTCCAATTTCCTAATGACATATAGTGATGACAGTGGTAAAGTGAAAGACATTATTGCCAAACACTGGAAAGTCTTGCTGAATGATCCGTTCCTAAAAGAGACTTTACCCTTGAAGCCGGGAATTACGTACCGTAGGGCCTCGAGTTTGAAAAATCATTTGGCCCCCAGTAGACTTAAAAATAATAGTATTGATATGGTCACCTCTACCACTAAACCTTTGGGGGCTTTTAAGTGTTTGGTGAAAAACTGTCTCTGTTGTAACATTATCCAACACAGAAGGGTCTCTTTTGGGCTGTTTCCAGGGGGGACAGAATTCCCTATCAAAAGCCATCTGACTTGCCAATCTGATTTCGTGATCTACCTAATAGAGTGTGAGTGCGATAAACGGTACGTGGGCAGAACAACACAGCCCCTCCATAATAGACTAAACTCACACAGACACAATATTAAAATAGGTTTTTTGTTACATGGTCTCTCCAGACATGTAACTTTGACACATAAAGGTAAATCACGGTTGAGAATCACTCCCATTGAACAGATACCCCCCTTTGTCAACAATCGGGTGGAACTACTGAACAAAAAAAGAGACTTTTTGGATTCATAAACTTAATACTTTGAAACCACAAGGGTTAAATGAGGTGACTGATTTGTTTATGAAAGGTTAAAACATCATATCCCGATACATAGAATCATTGTTGGTTTTATGCTTTTATTGTGGTCTTATTTGTTTGGAAGGTCTTAAATTTATATCCCGCTGTTTGGAATCATTGTTGGTTTGATGCTTTTAGTCTGATTTTATTAGAAGTTTTTGGTTTTATATTATTATATTTATATATTTTTACTTATCTTTTTCTATATATTATTATATTATACATATATATCTTTTACAGTTCATATACAATGTTTTTAATTTTTTGAAGGTGTCGGCATTCACCTGTGTACATTGGTCTTATTTATTATCACTGTTTTTTTCCCCTGTATTTATTGCACCATGCACTTTGAATTCTTTGGTCTTGGTTGTTCATTCAATTTTGGATCTAATTGATCTTTACGTTTTTTTGGGAGCTATGTGTTCACTACCACATTGTTCTTTGCCCCTTTTCGTAACACGCTAGTGACATATTTCTGTTTTGCCCTGCGCACTATGACATGCGTCACCTCACCCGTTTCACTATCCTTCCTTAATTTTTGGTCTGACCCTATGTCCATATAATATGAGCCTCCTATAGGAATTAAAGTTAGAGTTCGGTCCTTGTATGCAGGGTGGGGGATAGCACTCCACCCGACCAAGGCACCTATCCAGATTAATATATGAGATTGGGATAGTAACACAAGGATATAAAATCCTTGTGCTCCCGCTTTTGTTTTTTTGGGGGGGGGGTTTCTTTTCCCCCTTTTTTTCTTTCCCCCTTTTTTTTCCCTATTTTTTGTTTTTTCCCTTCCTCCTGTCTCATAGAATCACCATTTTTTTATCACAGTACTGAACTGTATATATATTGTTTTTAAAGAATTTATCCTATACAGGTATACTTTTTTATACGTATATTAATTTTTGGTTATATGTTCCTAATTCTCCCTTAGAAGTACTGATTTTTATTTTTCTTTTTTTATATACACAATTGGTCAACTGCAGATTCATACACATTGTTTTCAGATATATATTTATATATACATTTCAATACATAGATATGTTTGTTCCCCCTTTTTTACAATACACCCCTTTTTTCGTCCCGTTTTTAATGTTTTAATCTTTATTTCACGGGGTCCGTAATAAGGATTCTTTACGAAAACCGGCAGATTATTCTCTACATGGAGCTTGGAAGACTGACTTGCTCCCTACCCCTTTTTTTTCTCTGACATGCGCACTCCCCTTTTTTCCCACGCTTTGAACTTTCTTCACCCCGTCTCAACAAGCTCCGGACCTTTTTTTGACATGCGCAATCTCTTTTTTCCCACGCTCTGAACTTTCCTCACTCCTTCTTAGTTAATTTACGTTTACTTACGCAGGAGTGTCACGTTAACACTAGTGATTGTACGTATCTCCCCACAGCTACACTTCTATAGGTGTTTCTTTCTATACTTGGGTTCAAAGGGTGTTTTCAGGACTCCTTAGGTGGAGGCATGGTTTCTCCATTTGATAAGCCACCTCTTTGAGAAAGGTGTTAATATTCCCAGGGGTTCGAGTCCGCTTCAGAGCAGCACTGAAGTGCAGGGTTTTTTCCCGGACTTACCTAAACACACAATAATCCACACATTTTTTTTCTTTTTTCTTTTTATTTCAAACCTTCATTTTATTTCATTTCATGTGATAATATGATGATATTGTCATATGTGATCGTTTATTTTCTTTGATCGTGATTTTTATTGTCATGTGTGTTTTTGTGTTTTTTTATGTGTTCTTTCCCGCCGATTTTTTTGAAAAAGGTTGGGTTTTGACGTCATCATGACGGAATGTATATAGATCCTGCAGTCCTCATGGTCTAGCAGATTTGATGTACTTTTTTCCTGTGTGTCCTGAGGAAGGGAGCAGAGACTCCAGAAACGCGTCGACCTAAAGATGAAATAAAGGAACATTAATTCTCTATGGTCAGAGTGGTCACTGGCGCGGCCGTGCAAGCCCTACTTCACTATTCTCTGTTATCAGCCAATCTGGGTGCTGCTGCCTTTGGCCGTGATTGTTTGCCTGCATAGTAGTTGTGACTCTCACAACTCTCGGGGTGAGTGATTTTCTTTATTTCACCCCGCATATAACTCGGATAAGACCCTATTTGCGCTTCTTTTTCCACAGCTTCTCTTATTGCTATGGAACTACTGTTAGCCTTCCACGGCCTGGACAGCCTTTGAAAGTTTCCACCCGTGCCGAGGCCAGGCTTGTCCGAAGAGTCAAGGCTAACCCAAGGACAGCAAGGAAGGAGCTCCGGGAAGATCTCATGGCAGTGGGGACATTGGTTTCAGTCAATACCATAAGTAACGTACTCCACCGCAATGGTCTCCGTTCCAGACGAGCCCGTAAGGTACCTTTACTTTCAAAGCGTCATGTCAAGGCTCGTCTACAGTTTGCTCATGATCACTTGGAGGACTCTGAGACAGACTGGTTCAAGGTTCTCTGGTCTGATGAGACCAAGATCGAGATCTTTGGTGCCAACCACACACGTGACGTTTGGAGACTGGATGGCACTGCATACGACCCCAAGAATACCATCCCTACAGTCAAGCATGGTGGTGGCAGCATCATGCTGTGGGCTGCTGTTTCTCAGCCAAGGGGCCAGGCCATCTGGTCCGCATCCATGGGAAGATGGATAGCACAGCCTACCTGGAGATTTTGGCCAAGAACCTCCGCTCCTCCATCAAGGATCTTAAGATGGGTCGTCATTTCATCTTCCAACAAGACAACGACCCAAAGCACACAGCCAAGAAAACCAAGGCCTGGTTCAAGAGGGAAAAAATCAAGGTGTTGCAGTGGCCTAGTCAGTCTCCTGACCTTAACCCAATTGAAAACTTGTGGAAGGAGCTCAAGATTAAAGTCCACATGAGACACCCAAAGAACCTAGATAACTTGGAGAAGATCTGCATGGAGGAATGGGCCAAGATAACTCCAGAGACCTGTGCCGGCCTGATCAGGTCTTATAAAAGACGATTATTAGCTGTAATTGCAAACAAGGGTTATTCCACAAAATATTAAACCTAGGGGTTGAATAATAATTGACCCACACTTTTATGTTGAAAATGTATTAAAATTTAACTGAGCAACATAACTTGTTGGTTTGTAAGATTTATGCATCTGTTAATAAATCCTGCTCTTGTTTGAAGTTTGCAGGCTCTAACTTATTTGCATCTTATCAAACCTGCTAAATCTTCAGGGGGTTGAATACTACTTGTAGGCACTGTAACACTCTGGTTTAAGGGCATAAAAATTAAAAGCTTAAAAATTGCGACATTAAATTTACCTATGTCATGAAAAAACAATCTCAGAATCACCAGAATCCGCTGAAGCGTTACAGAGTTATAACCTGTGAAAGTTACACTGGTCAGAATTGTAAAAAATAATCTGGTCATTAGGGACAAAACTGGCTTTGTCTTTAAGGGGTTAAACCATTTTTATCGAAAGTGAGGGCAATGGGATGTCTTTCAGGTAAGAAGCTATCTGTTTCCTATCATATTGCAGTTTAGTACTGTAAAGTTGTTTGTAGAATTCAGAGAAGGTAGCCAAAATTTTGTCAGATTGATTGACTATGGTCCCGGTTTTGTCCCTTAGCGCCCCCACAAATGTGTTCCCCCTTTGTGCTTTAGCAATCACCGCTAATAAATGACCCGCTTTTTCGCCCTCTTCAAAGAATCTCTAGTGAAAAAAGTCTTTTGTTAGTGGCCCGTTCCTTAATGTGAGAATCATATGCTTCTTGTGCCTCCCTCCATTCCAGTAAGTCCCGTGTATCCCCTGACAGAATATACGTCTGTTCTGTCCTCTGGACCCGTTCTTTAAGAAAAATTTCATATTGTGCCGACTTAATTTTAGATCTACTGACCGCCTGTATCAGTGACCCCCTCAGACAGGCCTTCATGGCATCCCAAACAGTGTTAAACGACATCTCCCCAGTACAGTTGTCGTGAAAATAGTATTCAAGGGCTAGTTCAACCGGGCCCACATCTATAATCTGTAGCCAAAAAGGATTAAAGGACAACAAGCTACGCGTACGATCAAGCTCTGGTAAAATATTAAGTCGTGTCAACAGTGGGGAATGGTCTGATAAACCTTTAGGAAGGTATTCCGTGTTTTCCACCATTGGTAGTATACCCTCCGAGCCCAAGATCAGGTCTTTTCTGGACAGAGTGTTGTGTGTTTTGGAATAGCACGAGAATCGCTTGGTTCCAGGGTTTCCGATTCGCTACAAATCTGAAAGTGCCAGTTCAGCCACTCTGTCCCAAAATTTGGAGTTAGGATAGTGTTCAAAGTGATTACCCGCATTGTGTTTGTCCTAATATGGGTGAATGATGTTGTTGAAATTCCCCGTGCACACCACCTGTACATTGGGGGTCTTGCTAATAATTTCCGCAATTTTGTTCATAACAGTATTATTATATGGAGGCGGTATATAAACTGTTATCAGAAGGCGCTCCTTGTTAAATATTTTACAGTGCACACAAATGAATCTACCTTCCTGATCTACTGTGGATGAAATGATCTCAAATGGGATTTCTCTGTGGACTAAAATACTGACACCTCTGGAATGAGCTGTGTAGGTTGAGTGGAAACAATGGCCCACCCATGAGCGATTCATGTATGCTATTTTGTCACCCTCCAAATGTGTCTCATGATTGCTGGAAAGTGAGATTTGACCTGTTCCATTACTGCTACCCTTTTTGTGGGGTCCCCCAAGCCACGGACATTCCAAGATAGAATGTTAATCCTATCCGCCATCCTGGTAGTATGCATATGTAGTGCAGGCAGTCACACTCTGCAAAGAGTTCCAACCCTCCTCCACCTTCCTGAACCACATGAGAACCATTAACAGACATAAATATAAAAGCATCATTAAAGCTGCAGAAACATTCCCCCCTTCCCGACGCATCTAACAGTTGTCCCAAAACATAAACGTTGAAACTGAGGCACCAGTCTATCCTGAAGCCGAAAGAAGAGAGACAAAATTCCCGCTTCCTAAAATGGTTTAAGGCAAGAAAAAAAAGCCTGAGAACAATGAAGAATGCAGGGAAGTGAGAAAAACAAAAACCGTCTCTGGAAGTGAAAAAGGGAAAGAAAGGAAACCCAAACGCCTTTTCCAGGGATTTCTGCTGGAACCAATCAATGGGTATCATAATAATTTTATCCACTGGGCCAATCCTATGTAATCGCGTCAGAAAGTCGAGTATTCATCATCCATAAAGTCCTTAAAGGGTTACATATCAACGTTGTGGACTTTGCCTGAGCCGTTGCTAATTCATGTCGAGCCATTCCAGAGAATCTTTAGGATTTTCAGAAAATGTCTCTTGCAGTGCAGCCACCCTGAGCTTCGCTGGGTACAGCATGGAGTATGAGACTTGTGCATTTCTCAGGCGTCGTTTGCCATCTGTGAATTGAGCTCTTCTTTTTGAAATTTCAACTGAATAATCAGGAAAGAAAGATATTTTGTGGCCGTCCACCGTTATGGACCCTTTGTTTCTAGATGCTCTTAGGATCGCATCCCGGTCTCTAGAATGTAGTAGTTTCACTAGGACAGGTCTTGGAGGAGCTCCCGGAGGCAGGGGTCTGGTGGGCACTCTGTGGGCCCTCTCCTCAGCATACAGGGGGGATAGGACCTCTGCGCCAAATACCTTTTGTAGCCATCTCTCAAAGAATTCTGACGGATTTGTGCCTTACTTTTTTTCTTGAATTTTTATCAGCTGCACATTGTTTCTCCTCAATCTATTTTCTAAATCATCTGTCTTGTTAAGTAGAAATGCCAGTTGCTGATCATGCCTGCGGGAGTCACGGGTAAACTGGGGCATTTTGTCCTTTAAGTCACTTATTCTCCCCTCTGACGCCGTCATGCGGTCATTCACTTTTTGGAGGCTCTGTTTCACACCTGATAACTCCTCCATCATTTGACCCATCTGGGAGCTGAGGGATGTCATTATGGAGCGATTTTGAGCTATAGCTGCAAGCACGTCTTTCAGAGTGGGCTCAGCACCCTGCAAAGTTGTGGCAGGCTCAGGGGGACATTTATTATGCATGGATGCAGGGGGCTCCAGCTTGTTTTGCAAACCTTGCTGTAATAATGAGTCTGCACTAGTTTCTCCTTCCTCCTCCACTGTATTGTGAGGGCTATGCTGCCTGTGTGGTGCCCTGGACTAGCCAGGTCGTCACAGGTAACACACACACACCCCTACACCCCCTAGACAGTAACATTAGCCAAACACAAAACCCTTGTTGCCTCCCTCCAGGGTCTGATGTCCACACCAGGTGGGGCGGAGCCAGGCGGTTGGCCCCACCCACCGAGGGGTTCACAGGTCTGGAGGCGGGAAAACAGACAGATTAGTTCAGGAGGTTGAAGTGAGAGGAGTGAAGTGGAGGGTGTCTGGGTTTGTGGCCCAGGCACTGACAACAAGGTTGGCAGACGGTGGTGGCCGTCTGCAGGAGTGGTGGATCAACGCGGAACCGTAGGACCGGGGTCGGGCGGTGGCCCGCCGGTACCGACCGGGGAGCGAAGTGAAGCTAGCACACACAGGCAGGGCCATCGGACGCCTACTAGGCTTGGAGTCGCCGTCAACAGTCAAATCCGAGTGTGACCGGAACCCCAGGGGTTTCTTAACAACCAAAGACCCGTTAAAAGGCAACCATCCGCACCGTGAGAGTATACCATGAGAGTATACAGCCACCGCCAACGGCTAGAGACCCAAGGGCCAGCGCATGCGGGCAAAACGGGCTTTTCCGGCATCCATACACCAGGGAGCAGACTACCGTTGGGGACCCATCGTAGTCAAGACAGTACACAAATGTGCAGGGAAAGACAGCCGCCATCACCTGTCCGGGGAGAGACACTGCAGCCGGCTGCGGGACCCGTCCATCCAGCAGTTTGGTTTACCGGAGACTTTGTGCATCGCTTGCTGAGTGAGTACACCCGTGCCATTCGGCTTTCGCTGCGCTGTCCCTGCAACCCTGCACCTCACCTACCCTGCCTCCCAGTTACACCACCGGGACCATGAACCCCTACCCATGGAGGGGGAAAACAACATCCCAGCTGCTCCCTGCCATCGCTCCCGGGATCCCCGTCACCAGCAGCGGTGGTGCCCATCTTCACCACAACCCGTGGGTGGCGTCACGGACTAAATCCCCAAAACAAAACAAACCCCCTTTTCACTCACGGGCGAGGAGCGCCGCTTGACTCCCCGTATCCGGCCCACTGCTCGAGCCACCGAGCAGCAGCAGCAGCACCGCCGAACCCGAGCGTTAGCGAGCGCAGCACCCAGCCGCCCGCGACACCTGGAGTTCCCCAGTTTAACTCCTTCATCCCTGTGTACCGTGGGAGCCCTGCATTCTGTGCCCCTGGCGTATGCAGACAGTTTTTCAGCAGCGTGCATGGCTGCAGCTCTCCCTGCTTTGGAGCCTGGTGTCTGTGTCCCACCACCATTTAGTGCAGTACCTTCCATTCCTGCCGCCGCCTCCTTCTACCTCCTGCTCGTCCCCCCCCCGCCATGTAACCACCGTGCAAGCTGTGCAGGGTGGTCTCTGGTTGCTGCACGGATGATTTTTGTCCTCTCCACGGCCCAGTGGAAATCAGGTTTACTGGTGGTTCCAGGAGCTTTCCTTCTTAGCTTCCTCTTACATCTCCGGCCAGGCCACACCCCCGAAATAAATCATTTTAATAAGATGGGTCTTACCTGCAAAGGACAGTTTAAGGGATTTCCAGGATTGAATTTCCTGAACATCTGCGGAGATAAGAATGTGAATGTTCAATTTGTAGATATGGTGATTTGAGTGTAGGTGTACTCCAAGTTAAGGCAGGGAATCTCCCTTCCACTGAAAGGGAAAGGAGACCACCGTTTCTGAGCAGTTTTAAAAATTGCCAGAGTATGAGATTTAGTGAAATCTTACGAAACCCCTAGACTGCGCCAAACTCACTGAAGGCATCCATTATAGAAGGAATGTACTCCTTAGGGTTGGCTATCATGAGTAAAATATAATCCGCAAACGCTAATGTTTTCAGTGTGTGTTGGACACCCTCAATGCCCCCAAAGGAAAAGATCATCTCCAGGTATCTCATCAGGATGTCCAGGGCAATATTGAATAGTAAGGGTGATGGGGGACAGCCTTTTCCCGTGCCTCTCAGAATGGGTAAGGCGGTTGACTTTACGCCATTGAGCCAAATCGATGTTTGGGAATTATTATAAATTGTCTGCACAAAGTTATAGAACGTAAATCCAAACAATCTATACTTAAGAGTTCGTATAAGGTGAGACCATGATAGTCGATCAAAAGCTTTATCAGCATCAAGGCTGACAAGTATATTTTGCTTGGTCCTAGCCTGACGACTGTGATGGCAGCCAGTGTTGTCCTGATATTAAAAGTAATTGACCGGTTATGAACAAAACCTGTTTGAGATGGAGTAAGAATATCAGGAAGTATGGACTGCAGCCTATTAGCCATGATTTTAGTGTGCAGTTTAAAATCGACATTTAGGAGGGGCATTAGACGATAGAGGCAGGGAGAATTGGGTCTTTTGTTTGGCTTCAACAACGAGATAAACAAGCCAAATTTAAATTAGACAGCGAGCCAGAATTAACAATACGATTGAAAAGGGAAGTCAGGTGATGTGTAAGGGTTGTAGTAGTCTATAAAATTCAACCGGAAACCCATCTTGGCCAGGTGCCTTAAGCAATCTGGAGGACTTAATGACCGATCCCGCCTCCTCAGGAGAAATCGGCTGATCAAGAATCTTCCGTTGAGAAACAGTAATCCTCGGTGGGTCGACCTTACGCAGAAATTGATAGCCATCCTCCTGAGAATCCAGGGAGGGGCCATAAAGATCCGCATAATATTCACAGAAAACTGTGCAGACTTGGGTCAGGTCATGAGAAATAAAACCATCAGGCATTGTAATATTTGGAACTTTAGTAGTCATCCGAAATGGCTTCGTTAAAGAAGCCAGATGTCGACATGGTCTTTTACCCCAGCGAAAATATCGGCTGCGTTGATGGGCCAGTTGATTGTGTAGAAAAAAAGAAAAAAAAAATGTTTTTTTAATCTCTAACAATTTCTGTCTGCATGAACGTTTTGTGCCGGAGTACCTCCTCACTTTGATTGTCTCCAGTTGATTGTGTACCTGTTCTTGTAATAGTGTATTCAAATCCTGCTTAGCTGTAAGGTAGAGTGAACCACGTAAACAATACCTCTAGAAAAAATATCTTTATTAAGAATTATAAAATATAGGGGGCGTGGCCTGGACATGGAGCCGACAGGAAGCACACTGTAAGAGCTCCTCACCAACGGCTGCAAACACCACCATCCACCAGCGATTAAAGAAGATTACCGGGGCCAGATGAGAGGGAAAGCGGGTCTCAGGTCGCAGACACCTGCCAGAGGGACTTCCAGCCACGGGGGGCAAGGTATCGTGCCATTCCTGACCGAGTCCCAACATCCTCCCAGGCCTGTAATGGCGACCGGGACACGTGCTGCTGCGACCCGGCTGACACAGCCTGAGCGCTCTCCTGCTTCCCCCGCCCGCTCTGCACAACAGCCGGGTGGAAAGTTACTGACTGACCCGGCACCGCAGACCTCTGGAGGGATGACTCCTGGGAGAGACGCCGGAGACCGGCCTGTGGTGGATGATGGGGGAGGGGTGAGCAGTGGGAATATGGCTGCAGGGCGCGCTTCTCCCTCTGGGTCCTCACAGGGCAGGGGATCTTCTGCCTCCCTCCCTGACTGCTCCAGCACACCAAGCACCCCGCGGTCGTTCCCTGCCCCACAACACTCACATACCCCAGCAGCTGGCTCAGGAGAGGCCATTGAGCAGAGCTTGCTCGCCCTCCCCTGCCGTGGAAGGGAGAATACAGCTACTCCCCTGCAACATTATGGGGATGAACAAGGCTCAGAAATGTCAGCTCTAAGAGACCAAATCAATGCTATGCCAACCAAAATGGATATTGAGGCATACATTGCCCGCCTGGAGGCTGTTTGTAAAACAGAAATTCGCTCCTTGAAGGAGGATATGTCATCACTAACTAACTCCGTGCGGGCCCTTGAATCGTCCACCCAGGATTTATACTCTCAGCAAAGTTCACAACAGCAGCTTATAGATCAGCAGGCTCAACAGATCCACTTCTTGTTTGACATGATGGAAGATGCTGAAAACCGCAACAGACGAAATAATATACGAATTCGTGGTTTACCAGAGTCAGTCGGGCCTCAGGATCTGATCTCTACACTGCAGATTATGTTTAACTCCTTGTTGGAACGTCCCCTTGAAACACGCATTGAAATGGACAGAGCACACCGGGCACTGGGGCCCAGAAACCCGGATCCAGAGAGGCCAAGGGACATTATTTGCAGGGTACACTTCTTCCAGATCAAGGAGCATATTATGAGAAAAGCAAGAGATAAAGGTACCCTTGATTTTAAAGGAACTCCCATCCAACTTCTAGCGGATCTTTCCCGATGCACACTTGCAAAAAGAAGAGCCCTGAGACCCCTGCTGGAGGTTCTACGCAACAACAATATTGCTTATTCCTGGGGCTATCCTTTTCAACTACAAGTCAGGAAGGGTCCCAGTCTGATCATCTTGAGATCTCCGGCTGACCTGCCAGATTTTCTGTCGGCTCTGGATCTCCCTGGGATAAAGTTACTGGACTGGCCATATACTACACCTCCACCCCAGAGAGTGGCCCGTCGTGGCGGTTCCTTCCCCTTTGATCAACACCGTACTCAGCGACAAAGACCTCAGAAGTCGCCGAGAACCTCATCGGCGGAGACTTGAACTCTCGGGACTTCGGGGTGAGAAGTGTTGTTCGAGAGAGGAGTTAGGGTTATCATGGCCTACTCTGATACCTAACCAATATTGCCCAATATCTGCCCCCCCCCTTTTTTATTTTTTCTCTCTCCCCCCTCCCCCTCCTCTTTTCCTCTCCCCCTCAGCCCCCCCCGGGCATAACCAATTCTAATAATGTTGGGATTCTCTGTCCCCCCTCTCGGCATGCTCTAATGCTAAGTTGGGGTACTTGAACCCCCCTGGGTATATATACCTCTCCTAAAAATCTCACGGGATGTGAGTTAGAGGCTGGAGTTTATCTTTATCTCTCTTGCCGCATTCTTTACTTTGTTGATGTGATTACCGTATTTTTCGCTTTATAAGACGCACCGGAATATAAGACGCACCCCAAACTTAAACATAAAAAAAGGTAAAAAAAAGAAAAATGGGGTCCGTCTTATGCTCCGGTGTTATCTTACCGGAGGGGGGCAGCAGTGGTGGTGAAGCGAGGTCACAGGAGGCACAGGTTGTGCTGGCAGGCGCGGCGGGTCAGTGGCAGCGGGGTCCGTGGTTGCAGGTGCCGTGGCGTCTGTGGTTGCAGGCGTGGTGGCGTCCGCGGTGGCAGGAGCCGTGGGGTCCGTGGTGGCGGCAGCAGCCGTGGCGGGTGAGCCGTGCAGCAAGGCCGGTGCAGTGAGTGTCCGCGGTCCCGGTTCAGTGGTGGCAGCGGCGGCTCAGTGGTGGGAGCGGCGGCGACGGCTCAGTGGTGGCAGCGGCAGGGACTGCTCAGTGGTGGAGTGTGTCCGCGGTCCCGATTCAAGTAATGGCGCCTGGAGCGACGCATGCGCAGATGGAGCTCTCATCCAAGGGCTCCATCTGCGCACGCGCTGACTCCCGGAGCAGCGCGTGCGCAGATGGAGCTCTCATCCAAGAGCTCCACCGGCGCCATCATTTGAAAGTGGGACCGCGGACAACTGGTAACATGCTGCACAGCCGCCCGCACCGCATGCACAGAGTGGCAGCCAGCAGGCTGCCCGCCCACCCTGCGTACAAGCCACCGGGTACCTGTGCTTGCTTGCGGTGGCAGCCGGGTACCCATGGCTGTGTGCGGGCGGCAGCTGGGTGACTGTGTGAGAGCGGCAGCCGGGTGCCTGTGTGAAAGCGGCACCTGACTGCCGCTCGCACACAGCACCCGGCTGCCGCCCGCACACAGCCATGGGTACCCGGCTGCCACCGCATGCAAGCACGGGTACCCGGCTGCCGACCCCACACAGCACCCGCTGCCGCCCGCACACAGCCACGGGTACCCAGCTGCCACCGCACGCAAGCACAGGTACCCGGCCGCTTGCATGCAGCCACAGGCACCCGGCCGCCCGATCGCCTCAGACAGGACCCCCCTCCCCCTCCCGGTACCGCTTTATAAGACGCACCCCTCATTTTCCTCCCAAATTTTTGGGAGGAAAAGTGCGTCTTATAAAGCGAAAAATACGGTAATTTACTGAGCCTGAGTTGTTAGCTGTTATATATGCTACTTCTATTTTGGTCTGGTGAATGTGATTTTTCCCTTTTTTTTTTTCTGCCCTTTTTCGGTATTATCTAGTTAGGTGGTGTAGCAGCCGTTTCTCAGGCGACATAGTTTTCAGTCACCTCCCATATTAGGGTGTGTTCCTAGAACACTGGTTACGAGAATTCTCTCAGTTTTGATTGCCTTTTGAGCTAGGACTCAAAAGGCTAAGTAAAGACAAGTTTTGATATTAGTCTTTATTATTCTGATCTCTTTTTCCGTTCTACTACTTTCTCTGCTTTCTTTTCTTTAATCTTAGTTTCTTTCTTCTCCCTCCCCATCTTCTCACTTTTCCCTTGGGTGCCCAGAGGATAGTGCTTCTACGATGGCGAACCTCAACTTATGCTCTCTAAATGTTAGAGGATTTAATGTACCAGAGAAGAGATCCAAGATCCTCTATAACATGCATAAAAAAAGAATCCATATTCTACTGCTTCAGGAGACCCATTTTAAAACAGACGACATTCCCGCATTTAAGCATAGATACTATAATTTCTGGTTTCATAATACCAATTCAGTCGCAAAATCCAAGGGAGTTAGCATCGCTCTACATAAATCTCTCCCAGCTCAGGTTTTATCAGTTAAGCCTGACCCAGAGGGGCGATTCATTTTTATCAAACTTAAGATCTGTACCAAGTTATTTACCATTGCTAATCTTTATCTCCCCAACCAGGACCCGGCCAGGATTTGCCAAAAATACCTGAACACTCTCTCTGAATTCGCTGAAGGCTCCCTGATTCTTGGAGGAGATTTCAATCTCATCTTTGATCGGGCTGTTGACTCCATCTCTGGTAGGTCTTCTGTTCCTGCAGTGAAACTGCGAGGTCTCAGAAGTAAATTACTAGACTTGAGACTCATCGATGTCTGGCGTATCCTACACCCTAAAACACGGGACTACACTTTCTATTCTCCTGTCCATGATATGTACAGTGGAAAAGACTGTGGAAAAAACAAGCGCAAATAGGGTTTTACCCCAATATGTACGGGGTAAGGAGGGGGGAGTCAGAATACTCACCGAATGTAGTTGTGAGAGTCACAACTACTATGAACGCATGTGATGTAGATCCCAGGCAGCAGCCACCAGCAGACAGCAGATCACAGAGAGTAAAGGAGAGAGGTGTTCATTTGCTGCGCCAAAAGGATCACTTCAGTGGATGTTCAGATTAATGCCACTTTATTAATCATATAGGTCAACGCGTTTCTGGAGCTTCTGCCCCCTTCATCAGGACCATCAAGAACAAGAGAACATCAAATCTGTCCCAATCGGACAGAGACATACATTATATAGTATACATGACGTCATCAAAGGAAAAAAACAGGCGGGAAGCACAGCCACGCTGTCAAACGTGACGTACTTCAGCTAGCCTACCCAATTAAAAAAAGAAATAACATGTGTAGCCCATCAGAAGGCAGTACCGATGTGATCACACCACCACCATCTGAACCAATTGAAATTGAGAAAAATATATAGATGGGTAAAAACCTTAGTAAAATATAATTGTGAACACACCATTCACTAAGTGTGCAGTTTGAAATATCATGTGCAAAAGCCGTATATACCACAATATTAATGTATCTAAACTCGATGTGACGGCACAAAGTGGAGAGGTACACGAACTCTGGAAGCACCCAGTCTGCAGATCCCACTAGGACAGGGATATACCGACTGAGCTCATGCTGCCACCCGAGCGTGTGTATCCCTTTCATTGAAAACGTGTCCCATGTAGCAAGTAAAGTGTATTTGTGAATGGGTATGCAGGAGCATGAAAACCCGCTTCAGATCAGTAAACCAAGCAGGGTTCACGGAAGGACAGGAGCGTGGGAAAAAAATCAAAGGACGCATGCGTCAGTGATATGGATCCAGATCTATCTAGAGTTCACTGGAGGGCAAGAGCGTGGGAAAAAAACTAAATGCGCATGCGTTAGAGTGAAAATAAGAAGACCTTTTCACCCATCATGAGAATTCAAGCAGGCACATTGAATAAGTGTAAAGGGGTATCCGAAAATCCCTAGAGAGAATACGTTCATCTAAATCTGAGCCAATAAAGTGAAAAGAGAAAGATGTGGACCCCCGGGGATACCCCAAACTCCTGTGCAGCAATGATTTATAGTGAAATCAAGGAATGGAGCAAACAGACAATCACCGATAAAGATATAAAAGGGAGCCCATGAATCTTTAGGAAATCCTCACTAATAAAACAGAATATCTCGACAATCAGAGTGATATGTCGAAGTAAAAATCCACATGTAAAACAATATATATATATATACACATAGAAATATAATTACCTCCAACACAAATATATTAAAAACATCTGATTGAATCACTCTGATTGTCGAGATATTCTGTTTTATTAGTGAGGATTTCCTAAAGATTCATGGGCTCCCTTTTATATCTTTATCGGTGATTGTCTGTTTGCTCCATTCCTTGATTTCACTATAAATCATTGCTGCACAGGAGTTTGGGGTATCCCCGGGGGTCCACATCTTTCTCTTTTCACTTTATTGGCTCAGATTTAGATGAACGTATTCTCTCTAGGGATTTTCGGATACCCCTTTACACTTATTCAATGTGCCTGCTTGAATTCTCATGATGGGTGAAAAGGTTTTCTTATTTTCACTCTAACGCATGCGCATTTAGTTTTTTTCCCACGCTCTTGCCCTCCAGTGAACTCTAGATAGATCTGGATCCATATCACTGACGCATGCGTCCTTTGATTTTTTCCCACGCTCCTGTCCTTCCGTGAACCCTGCTTGGTTTACTGATCTGAAGCGGGTTTTCATGCTCCTGCATACCCATTCACAAATACACTTTACTTGCTACATGGGACACGTTTTCAATGAAAGGGATACACACGCTCGGGTGGCAGCATGAGCTCAGTCGGTATATCCCTGTCCTAGTGGGATCTGCAGACTGGGTGCTTCCAGAGTTCGTGTACCTCTCCACTTTGTGCCGTCACATCGAGTTTAGATACATTAATATTGTGGTATATACGGCTTTTGCACATATTTCAAACTGCACACTTAGTGAATGGTGTGTTCACAATTATATTTTACTAAGGTTTTTACCCATCTATATATTTTTCTCAATTTCAATTGGTTCAGATGGTGGTGGTGTGATCACATCGGTACTGCCTTCTGATAGGCTACACATGTTATTTCTTTTTTTAATTGGGTAGGCTAGCTGAAGTACGTCACGTTTGACAGCGTGGCTGTGCTTCCCGCCTGTTTTTTTCCTTTGATGACGTCATGTATACTATATAATGTATGTCTCTGTCCGATTGGGACAGATTTGATGTTCTCTTGTTCTTGATGGTCCTGATGAAGGGGGCAGAAGCTCCAGAAACGCGTTGACCTATATGATTAATAAAGTGGCATTAATCTGAACATCCACTGAAGTGATCCTTTTGGCGCAGCAAATGAACACCTCTCTCCTTTACTCTCTGTGACATGATATGTACAGTAGAATAGACCTTTTTTTTTTATTAGTCACCACCTACTCTCACATGACCCGGCCTGTACTATAGACCCTATGGTATGGTCCGATCATGCCTCGGTGTCACTTTCTCTCCTTTTGACAGACCTACGCCCCGGGGAATGGTTATGGTCTTTAAACCCACACTTATTAAAAGATCAGACGTGTCAGTTAGCCATCAGGAAGACCATCACAGACTTCTTCGAATTTCATGCCAATGACCTAACACCCTTACCTCTCCAATGGGAGACCCTGAAGGGGATGATTCGGGGGACCTTTATTCAACAGGGAACCAGACTTAAAAGAGATAGAGACTGCGCAATAGACAATAACTGACTTCCATTCAACACCTAGAACAGACACATAAACGGACTCATGACCCTCAGATTTTAACAGACTTGCTCAAGGCTAGACTAGACTTGGGAGCCCTCTTAGATGCAGCGTCTGCCCGTCATCGAGATAGAGGTAGGAGATTTATGTACGAATTCTCTAACAAGCCAGGGAGAGCTCTGGCTAGATTTCTTAATCCTCGCCTTCCCTCTACATTTATCCCTACCATTAAATCACCATCTGGACATTCAGCGTATAAACCTCATGAAATAGCGGATGTATTCCGAGATTATTATGACGGGTTATACAACCTAGGTGGCCCAGTGGCAGACATGTCCCCAACAAATTTCCAAGCGAAAGTGGACAACTATGTTGATGGTACCCCTCTCCCCCCATTGAACCATGTGCACTCTCTCATGCTAGATGACCCTTTTAGCGAACAAGAGGTCACTGAGGTTATTAAGAGTCTGGCCAATGGTAAGAGCCCTGGTCCGGATGGATTCCTGGCCAACTTTTATAAGCAATTTGCTTTGAAACTGATGCCCTTCATGACTAAGAACTTTAACTCCATATCCTCAGCTTGCTCCTTCGCCGCGCAAACCCTTGCGGCTACCATAACGGTGATTCCCAAGCCTGGGAAGGACCCGTCTTTATGCTCCAACTACCGCCCTATCTCTCTTATAGGAGTAGATTTCAAGATCTTCGCCAAATTAATAGCTAACTGGTTGTCCCCGCTGTTGCCTGCCTCAATCCATACTGACCAAACTGGATTTGTCCGAGGTAGAGAGGCGCGCGATAATACTATTAAAACTCTACTTTTGACCTCACATATGTACAGACAAGGTACTCCAGCCTGCCTTCTATCGATCGATGCCGAGAAGGCATTCGATCGTCTCAACTGGACCTTTCTTCGCTCCTCCCTGAGGCAGCTGGGAATCGGCCAAACTATGTTAGTGAATTTTTGCCCTGTATCATAAGCCCTCAGCACGAGTTCGAGCCAACAATACTCTATCTTCTCCCCTGCAAATATCTAATGGTACTAGACAGGGGTGCCCCCTTTCACCCCTTCTATATGTAATAGCCATGGAGCATTTGGCTATATCCCTTCGAAACTCCCCCGATATAAAGGGCTTTGATGTAGGTCAGAAAGATTATTAACTTGCCTTATACGCTGATGACCTCCTTCTATATCTAACAAATCCGGAAATCGCCTTTCCAATTCTCATCCAGGAATTCCAACGTTTTGGCATAGTTTCTAACTTCAAAGTAAACTACTCAAAGACAGAGGCCCTTAATATTACTCTCCCTACCACACAAGTCAATAGATTGGATCTCCCACTTAAATAGGAAGGCGGATTTCAATCTATCAAGTATCTTGGGATATCTGTTTCGGCCAATCCAGATAAGTTGTTTATGGCTAATTACTCCCCATTGCTTACTAGAACTCTTGCTGATCTAAATAGATATAATTGGGGACGACTTTCCTGGTTTGGCCGGATCAATGCCCTCAAGATGGACATACTCCCGAGGTTCCTTTACTTATTCCAAACAGTCCCGATCAGAGTTACTAAACAATATTTCAGACAACTCCAGAGGGCATGTAGCAGATTCGTCTGGGGGACGGGGAGACCTCGGATTCGATACACCACACTGGTGAGACCCAAATCCAGGGGAGGCGCTGGTTTACCTGATTTTGAAAAGTATTACCAGAGTGTCCTCCTCACGAGGGTCTTGGATTGGAGATTTAACGATCTCAATAAACAGTGGGTGGGCGTTGAGTCCCATCTCTCCCCGTTCCCTCTGGCACGGCTTCTATGGGCCCCCCTTCAACAGAGACCGGCGGTTTCGGGATTTCAACCTCTGACTCAGGCGCTCATGCTTTTTTGGGACAGGCATCTGGAGACGTTAAACTTATCCCATAGACCGGGGAGTATGAGCTCACTCTTTAATAATCTCGACTTCCCCCCTGCGTCGGAGAGATCTACCTTCTTATGTTGGGACTCAGCAGACGGAGTTACCCTGGGACAGGTTGCTAGGAAGCTATCTGGAACGGCGTCTTTTGAGGCTTTGCAGGAGTCATGCCCGGGGAGGAGACTATCCTGGCTGGAATATACTCAACTGACCACATTTATAAAAAGGAAATTCCCGCGAAATGCACTATTATCCAAATCTGCACACTTTGAGACCCTAATTTCATTAAAAGCCGCGCCGCAACATGCCATCGCATTGATCTACAATCTCTTGTGAACAGCCCAATATAAAGGTGCCCCAACGTATTTGGAGGCCTGGCAAAGAGAGCTCCAGATCACGTTGTCGGAACAAGATCATCTCAAAATCTTTACACTCTCTCATAAAATGTCCTTTTCTTGTAGTGCACAGGAGAAAAATTTTAAAATTCTTACACGCTGGTACAGATGCCCTGACGTATTGCATAAGATCTACCCCACAGTACCAGATACCTGCTGGAGATGCGGAGACGAAATTGGTACTATGAAACATATATGGTGGGATTGCTCCTTGATAAGGTCATTCTGGGATTCCATTTTTGAAATATACTTTCAACTGTCGGGTATTCGGGTAATTCCTACTCCTCAAATAGCTTTACTGTCCCTAATCCCTGGATCTGTCTCTGTGACCAAAAGAGGTGTCCTACGCTTTCTTCTCATTGCTGCTCGTATGATTATTTCAAGACATTGGAAGACCACTTCAACCCCCTCTGTAAGGGAATTTTTGGAGGAGATGAATAGATTGGAGCGTATGGAGTCCCTGATGGCAGATGATTGGGAGAATCGCAGTAGTCCCCCGTGTGGCCCCGGCCTTACCGAGATTATATTGTGCTACTACAGCCTCTAACCTATTAAAAAGACTAATGGCTGAGGAACTTGACATAAGTTTGTTTTTTCTTGTATGGAGAGTGTGGTGCATTGGCTTTGATTGCTGCTATTAATAAGCAAATTCTCTCTAATTTGTCTGTTTCTTCCTGATTCAGGAGAAAAGAGAGAGGAACTCTGATGTCGGTTACCTTCAAGGCTATCAGCAGTGCATACAGGCTGCTTCTCCCCCCTTTTCAAATCCCTTTCCTTCTGATCATCAGGGTTGCATATCTGATTACAACTATGGTTATTCTCTTTAGTACCATCTTGTGACTTCAAGGACCTAATACACTGTTCCTTAAGCTCTAATTTTACATTAGCATCATGCAATTGGTTCCTAAGGATTCTCATGACATCCTCATACTTTGCTTCTCTTTCTTCTAGCAAAGAAATTTCTCTAAAGGCCCTGTCACACACTGAGATAAATCTGCGGTAGATCTGTGGTTGCAGTGAAATTGTGGACAATCAGTGCCAGGTTTGTGGCTGTGTACAAATGGAACAATATGTCCATGATTTCACTGCAACCACAGATCTGCCAAAAATGTATCTCTGTGTGTGACAGGGCCTTAAGTCTACATCTCTCATTATATTGCTCCAGCTTATCTTCCAATTCACAATTCTGTTGAATCGTATTGTCCATCTCATCCCTCAAGGTGGTGTCACACGTAGCGACGCAGCAGCGATCACGACGACCTGACCTTATCAGGATCGTTGCTGCGTCGTTACATGGTCGATGGTGAGCTGTCAAACAGGCAGATCCCACCAGCGACCAGTGACCAGCCAGTAGCGATGCGTGGAAGTGATGCTGCGCTTGGTAACTAAGGTAAATATCGGGTAACCAAGGAAAGCACTTCTCTTGGTTACCCGATATTTACCTTGGTTACCAGCGCACACCGCTTAGCGCTGGCTCCGTGCACTCCTAGCCAGAGTACACATCGGGTTAATAAGCAAACCTTTACTTACCGTATTTTTCGGACTATAAGACGCACCGGACTATAAGACGCACCCTGGTTTTAGAGGAGGAAAATGGGAAAATAAAACTTTAAGCAAAAAATGTGGTCATGACACACTGTTATAGGGCGAGGATCTGCTGCTGACACTGTTATGGGGGTAATGTCCCCAAATTCTCTACTAAGGTACCCCATCCTGGTAATGATCCTCCTGCCTTGTATATGATCCTGCTATAAACCCCCATCCATCCTGTTCACATACCCCCCCCCCCCATCCAGCCTGTTCACATACCCCCCCCATCCAGCCTGTTCAAATGCCCCCCCATCCAGCCTGTTCACATGCCCCCCCATCCAGCCTGTTCACATGCCCCCCCATCCAGCCTGTTCACATGCCCCCCCATCCAGCCTGTTCACATGCCCCCCCATCCAGCCTGTTCACATGCCCCCCCATCCAGCCTGTTCACATGCCCCCCCATCCAGCCTGTTCACATGCCCCCCCATCCAGCCTGTTCACATGCCCCCCCATCCAGCCTGTTCACATGCCCCCCCATCCAGCCTGTTCACATGCCCCCCCATCCAGCCTGTTCACATGCCCCCCCATCCAGCCTGTTCACATGCCCCCCCATCCAGCCTGTTCACATGCCCCCCATCCAGCCTGTTCACATGCCCCCCATCCAGCCTGTTCACATGCCCCCCCATCCAGCCTGTTCACATGCCCCCCCATCCAGCCTGTTCACATGCCCCCCCCCATCCAGCCTGTTCACATGCCCCCCCATCCAGCCTGTTCACATGCCCCCCCATCCAGCCTGTTCACATGCCCCCCCATCCAGCCTGTTCACATGCCCCCCCATCCAGCCTGTTTACATGCCCCCCCATCCAGCCTGTTTACATGCCCCCCATCCAGCCTGTTCACATGCCCCCCCATCCAGCCTGTTCACATGCCCCCCATCCAGCCTTTTCACATACTCCCCCCATCCAGCCTGTTCACATGCCCCCCCATCCAGCCTGTTCACATACCCCCCCATCCAGCCTGTTCACATGCCCCCCCATCCAGCCTGTTCACATGCCCCCCCATCCAGCCTGTTCACATGCCCCCCCATCCAGCCTGTTCACATGCCCCCCCATCCAGCCTGTTCACATGCCCACCCATCCAGCCTGTTCACATGCCCCCCCATCCAGCCTGTTCACATGCCCACCCATCCAGCCTGTTCACATGCCCCCCCATCCAGCCTGTTCACATGCCCCCCCATCCAGCCTGTTCACATGCCCCCCCATCCAGCCTGTTCACATGCCCCCCCATCCAGCCTGTTCACATGCCCCCCCATCCAGCCTGTGCACATGCCCCCCCATCCAGCCTGTTCACATGCCCCCCCATCCAGCCTGTTCACATGCCCCCCCATCCAGCCTGTTCACATGCCCCCCCATCCAGCCTGTTCACATGCCCCCCCATCCAGCCTGTTAACATGCCCCCCCCATCCAGCCTGTTCACATGCCCCCCCCATCCAGCCTGTTCACATGCCCCCCCATCCAGCCTGTTTACATGCCCCCCCATCCAGCCTGTTTACATGCCCCCCCATCCAGCCTGTTCACATGCCCCCCCATCCAGCCTGTTCACATGCCCCCCCATCCAGCCTGTTCACATGCCCCCCCATCCAGCCTGTTCACATACTCCCCCCATCCAGCCTGTTCACATGCCCCCCCCATCCAGCCTGTTCACATACTCCCGTCGTGCTCATATACCATCCTGGTATATGGCCTGTATCCTATAGCACAGAGAAAAAAATAAACGTTTATACTCACCTTTTCCTCACTCCCTGCAGCACCGATCATCTTCCTCTCTGGCACGCTGATCTGTGTGTGTGGAGCCGTTCCCCTGCTGCATCGCGATATCTTCCTGTCTGTGCCGATCAGCTGACCAGCTCGGCACAGATCAGCTGACCGGCACAGATCAGCTGACCGGCACAGATCAGCTGACCGGCACAGATCAGCTGACCGGCACAGATCAGCTGACCGGCACAGACAGGAAGTCATCGCGTGCAGCAGGGGGGCGGCTCCACACACGGGGACGGGTGAGTGTACTGATTCACTGCACCCCGCGCTGGTAATGACGCGCGGGGAGCAGTGAATACAGCCGCACATGATCACTCCAGGCTGTAATTGCCAGGGGTGATCATGCGGCCGGCTCTTTACTATGCGCGCGTCCCCGCTCATCCTTCCGCCCACCTGTCAGTGCCGGCTTCAGCGCTGAGAGATAGGCGGGAGGATGGGCGTGCATATGTAATGAGCGGGCCCACGTGGTCACGAGCAGGCGCTGCTGCTGCCTGCTCGTGCCCCCGATGACCCGCAGCACCCTCATTCCCAGCCGCAGCCCTATAGTCAGACCATAAGATGCACCCCCAACTTTCCCCCAACATTTGGGGGAAAAAAAGTGCGTCTTATGGTCCGAAAAATACGGTACTTACCAGATGTGTACTCTGGCTATGCGTGCAGGGAGCCGGCACTGGCAGCCTGAGAGCGGCGGACGCTAGTAACTAAGGTAAATATCGGGTAACCAGCGAAGCACTTCGCTTGGTTACCCGATGTTTACCTTGGTTACAGCTTACCGCAAGCTGCCAGAAGCAGTCACCCTGCTCACTTCAGTTCGTCGCTCTCTCGCTGTCACACACAGCGATGTGTGCTTCACAGCGGGAGAGCAACGTCCAAAAAATGAAGCAGGACATTCAGCAACGACCGGCGACCTCACAGCAGGGGCCAGGTCGTTGCTGGATGTCACACACATCGACAGTGACGGGACGTCGCTGCTACATCACAGAAAGTGGTGACTTGGCAGCGACGACGTCTTTGCTGTGTGTGACACCACCTTTAGATCTGCATTTTCAGCAATAGCCATACTGACTTCCTGTTCAATTTTATCCACGTCACCTCTTAATTCTCTGTATACCAATGCAATTCCTTTTGCTCTGCCATTCCTTTCATTTTCAACAACATGCACAAAATATTTGCTAACTTTTCTTTCTTCGCTTTCTTTTTCGTCCCTTTACTGTTATCGTTCTGCCCTTCACATTGCTTCATTTGGTCATTAAATTGATGAGGCAAAGCATCATCTGTACATGTATTGATTTGAGCAGAGGCATATTTTTCAATGTACTTATTGACAATTTCCATTTTACTTAAAACTATTCTCACAGAAGACCAAAGATAAAATATATAAATATATATGTATCAACTTTCCAAACAGAAATCACAAACTAATGACACAAACCAGTGAATATGACTTCACAAACCAGGAACTCAGACTCTGAGTACAATCTTCCCTCTGGTAATTACTACAACAGTGTGGTGATTTTACCTATACCTGACTGACAGTGTCTCATGCACTTGATCAATTACTCAATTACAGATCCAAGATCCAGGCCAAGAGTGACTTCCTATTGAAGCATAAGGCTATTCCTCTTAACATATGATTTAGAATTTAATCTCTACCTCTTTTTCCTCTCAGAGATGCCTGGTTTTACCCTTTAGATCTTATGAGAACTTCAATCAACAAGGTGCTACCCTAACTTTTCTGGCACAATTAACAAACAAAACAATCATTAAACAAATAGACAAACAGGCCTGAACTCAACAAAACATAAAATATAATGCATGTATAAAACTCTATTTAAAGGAATTTATGCTTACCAAATAAGCGCGTCCGCTTATTGATGCAGTGTATCCCAGTCGTCCTTTAAGCGGGCTTTACACGCTACAATATATCTAACGAGATGTTGGCGGGGTCACGTCGTGACGCACATTCGGCATCGTTAGTGATATCGTAGCGTGTGACAGCTATGAACAAGCAGAAATACTCACCTTCTCGTTAATTGCTGACACGACGCTCATTTTCTAAAAATCGAACGTCTGGTTGTTCATCGTTCCCGTGGCAGCACACGTCGCTCCGTGTGACACCACGGGAACGATGAACACAGCTTACCTGCGTCCTGCCAGCAATGCTGAAGGAAGGAGGTGGGCGGGATGTTAACGTCCCGCTCATCTACGCCCCTCCGCTTCTATTGGCCGGCTGCTGTGCGACGTCAAACGTCCCTCCTTCAGGAAGTGAATGTTCGCCGCCCACAGCGAGGTCGTTTGGAAGGTAAGTACGTGTGACGGGGGGTTATAGGATTGTGCGTAACGGGCAAGAAATTGCCCGTACCGCACAAACGATGGGGGCGGGTGCGATCGCAAATGCGATCACACAATAAGTTGTAACGTGTAAAGCAGGCTTTAGTTTCCACGAACCAGCCTGTTTCTTGTCCACCAATAGGATATTTCTTTTTGGGTCGGTTTCCTTGAAGAGGCTTTGCTCGTGTGGTCTTTAAACCGGATCTCCCTCAGTATCAGGTATCTGGATGAAGCAGAGGGGAACTTCGGGATTCTGTGTGGAATGTTGTTTTTTCACGAGCTGCTGGGGTGCCAAATGTTGGTGGTGTTTTTTCTGCTATCACTCTAGTCCTGACTATTTCGTGTATAAGCAATGATCCAAACTTGGAAGAATAATAACAAAATGTTTAATAACAAGAAAATAAGATATTAGTGAGATAATTCAGAATAACAACGTAAATAACAAAACCCTTCTTAAATGTCCTATAATTAGAGAAAAATGCAAAGGCAAATATATGTATACTTATCTATGGTTCTTCATGAGAGAGAGAGAGAGACACTAATTTGTCCCTCAATAGTGTATATACCAAAAGGATCCCCATTCACACAAACATACAACCTACGACTCCTCCCTTGCTCCGGAATCTTTTGTGATACAATGTCCAATCAATTTCCGGTAATATGAGCAATGGCGTATGGTTGCAGTGGTCATCTTTGTCCTGAAGATGGCATCCTTGTACTTTGGGTCAAAAAAGCCTGAGGAATAACAGCTGGCTCAGAAAAGTCTGACTCAAGATCAAAGATTTGTATACCACTCAAACAAGGGGTTGTTTACCAACATACATTTCAACCTGACAGGTTATGCGGCTCCCCACTGTCCATAGCTTATTCCTTTGATGTAAAGTCATGGTAACTCAAAGATACAATATGGAGTCCAGTGATTCCTTATGATAAGTACATTGTCCATGTTGGCTTCCAACAATGACCCCTTGGAAGTTATGGAGCTCTCCTCCCGGGCATCTTTTCCTGTTACTTGACTGTGGCGTATATCCATAGAATTGTGTGCCTTCTGGAGATTGACTTCAGGTCTAGTATGGTCTCATTTAGATGGCACTATTTTATATCTCTAATGGTTACTAGTAATGTATCTCTTTATTATTTTTCTGTGTAATTTCTTTTTATAGGAGGTATCATTGGCCGGGACATCATGTTTTGTTTGGATGTTCTACATCCATATTTATATGCTGTTTTTCTGTTATTTAGGGGATTGGGAATGGGGGGTGGGTTCCTCTTCCTTGGGCACAATGCACACTTGGTTCTTTTGTTTGGTTTGGGTGGTGGGGTCTGCTTGCTGGGACAGGCCCTCACCCTTATGATTTGGTTTTCCCATTTCTGCTCTTTGGCCTCAATGCGGGATAGGTTAATATGGCTACCACCCATAACATAGTTTCTCACATTAATGTAGACTCACTTCAACTATTATCCTGGAATGTTGCTAGCCTTAATAGACCATATTATTTGCTTGTGCCCTCATATTGTATTTCTGCAGGTAACTCATTGGCTTCGTAGAGGCCATACAACACTCCGTAATAGACATTTGGAATCTCTCGAGGCTTCCTTTGTATGGAAGAAGCGTGGTGTTGACATTATATTTCATAAGGCTCTAGACTACTCTTTACAGGATGTAGTGAGAGATCGGGCGGGACGGTACCTACTGGTAAGGGCTCTTATTGAACAGTGGGAATATTGCCTCTAATGTTTAAGCTCCTAATACTACTAATTCTTCCTTCTCCAAACTTTTGGAAGTGATTCATGGTTGGCATTCCTCTAACATACTGCTCGGTGGAGACTTGAATGCTCTTCATGACTCATTTCTTGATAGATCCACACCTATGCCTGCATGTTATCCTTCCACTGCAGCGATTCCTAACCTGTTGAATCGACCTTGTTGATGCTTGGAGATGTTGTCACCCCACGTAGAGATAGTACACCTTCTGCTCAAGACTGCATAACGTTCATACTCGTATTGATTGTTAACTTCTGTCCCTCTTCTTTTTTTTTCTCTGAAAGCGGTTGACATTCTCCTTTCTGTCATCTCGGATCACTCACCAGTGATGCTTACTTTAGAACTTCCTACTAGTGAAACCAAATCTTTTTGTTGGCGCTTTCCCTCTTATCTTTACACTTCTGATGATTCCAAGTGTTACCTAACTGTTTGGTGGGAGACCTTCATGGAGGACAATCTAGAACATCTGGATGATATTAACCTATTTTAGGTTTAGGTAACCTATTTTATATTTCTCATGACTTGACCCAAATCTGCACGGTTTTCTGCGATTTTTATGCTGATCTTTATGGCACCTCCCTGGATTCTCTGGAGGACAGCTATCAATTTCTGCGTGAGGTCGACCCGCCGAGGCTTAATGCTTCTCAACGGGAGGTTCTTCACCAGCCGATTTCTCCTAGGGAGGTGTGATCAGTCATTAAGTCCTCTAGATTGCTTAAGGCACCTGGCCCAGATGGATTTTCAGTTGAATTTTATAAACTATTACAACCCTTACTTACACCTCACCTCACTTGTCTTTTCAATCATATTGTTAATTCTGGTTCTCTGCCTGACCAATTTAATGACAGCAATGATAAACCTGGCTCACTATCTGGTTGGGTGCTCTGGAGAAAAATAACCACTAAAAATAGAAATATAGCTCCGGCACACCTTGAGGAAAATAAGGCAGAAAGTCTTGGGTGGTGCTTAATGAGTTTTTATTGAACACAAAAAGTGAAGTCTGCCCCCACGTTTCAGTCCAGATAGGACTTTTCTCAAGGGTTCTTTCAGACTAAAACATTAGAATCAGTAATCAAATTGCACCAAAGGCGAAATCGCATGGGATAATCATAGACATGAAGATGCTAGTTTAGGTACTGTTATAAAAGGTAAGGAGGAGCATAATGCAGTAGTGTAGCAAGGTAAATGCCTTCAGTTGGATTAGAAGAGGAATCCTCTGGCCCAGTTTACTTCACGTCAGTGCCATCTACATGTGTTTCAGGACACATCCTGAGGGGTATCACTTAGAGGAGATGAGGATGTCAGGGGACATATAGGGAGCGCTGGACAGTGCCTGTGTCCGGGTAGGAGCGTCCTGGCTGGCAGCAGTGACCAATTTAATGAGACTTGTTTGTCCTCGTTGTTAAAGCCCGGCAAAGACCCACTTCTCCCTTCCTCATATCGCCCAATCTCCCTCCTAAATGTCGATTTTAAACTGCTTACTAAAATCATGGCTAATAGGCTGCAGTCCATGATTCCTGATATTCTTACTCCATATCAAACAGGATTTGTTCATGGCTGGTCTATTACCTTTAATATTAGGACACCACTGGCTGCCATCACACAGTCATCAGGCTAGGATCTGGGAAAATATACTGGTCAGCCTTGATGCTGATAAAGCTTTTGATCGAGTACTCTTAAGTTTAGATTGTTTGGCGTTACCTTCTACAACTTTGTGAGGACAGCTAGTTTATAATAATCCCCAAACCTCAATGTGGCTCAATGGTGTAAAATCCGCTCCCTTTCCCATTCTGAGAGGCACAAGACAAGGCTGTACCCTATCACCCTTACTATTCAACATTGCCCTGGACCCCCTGCTGAGATACTTGGAAATGATCCCTTCCTTCGGGGGCATTGAGGTCGGCCACCACATACTCAAAACATTAGCGTTTGTGGATGATATTTTACTTATGGTGGCTAACCCCTAAGGAGTCCATTCCTTCTATAATGGATTCCTTCAGTGAGTTTGGAGCAGTCTCGGGGTTTCGTTTATATTTCACTAAATCTCACGCTTTGGCAATTTTTAAAACTGCTCGGAAACTTTGGCCGTTCCCCTTTCCCTTTTGAGTGGAGGGAGGATTCCCTGCCTTATCTTGGAGTACACATGCCCTCAAATCACCATAATATCTATAAATTGAATGTTCGCTCTCTTATCTCTGCAGTTGTTCAGGAAATTCAATCCTGTAAATCCCTTAAACTGTCCTTTGCAGGTAAGGCCCATCTTCATAAAATGATCTTTCCCCAAACTCCTTTTTCCCTTGCAAACATTGCTGGTTTTGCTCTCTAAAGCTGATGACAAGCTGCTAATGAACATCTTCCGTCAATTTATTTGGGGATCAGAATGGAGTTCCAGAATTAGCATTTTTAAGGTGCAACAAATAAAATCGTTGGGTGGCCTTAATCTCCTGAATGTACGCATTTACAGTATAGCGGCCCTCTTTCGTCACTCACTGGATTGGATCAGTGCTTCGATTTGCTTTCCATTTATTTTCCCTGGCCCTAGCCTGATGACTGTGTGATTTGCTTCACTAATACTCAATATATGAGGCTTTGTGTGGACCTTTTATTCTCCCAGCTTTGCTCCATTTACGACCAGTTGATATTTCTATAGCAGTTAGAGAGAACCCCTTATTATAGTCACTTGTTTTTGGTTGGCGCCTGGCAAGACGATTTAGTGGACTTAACCTTCACATCTCAGTTCGTATAGCTTTCTTGGGTAATCTCTACTTTTTGCAGGGTAGAACACCTCCTATTTACCATGTGCTTGGGAATAATGGCTGTACAAGGTATATGTTCGGGGGGCGTGCGAAGAAGAAAAGACAAAACATTTGTTGGGGTGACGGGAAGGGGAGTGAGTCATTGTGAGTATTGTGCGGGTTTTTGTGTCTTTTGTGTCTTCTATATTTATATAGTGATTACGGCCGGGTCTGTCACTTTAAACAGGGAGCAACATATACCTTGCACAACTTGTAAATCTAGCATCAGGCTTATAATTCTAAGTGATCTAGGCACAGCACTTGGCACTTATTGACACAAAGCACTTTATAATTACGGCTATCTATAGTTATATATTTTTATACAAATAATTATTTATAGAACTCTTTCATGTAATTATTGAGAATTTAGCCCTAAAATATTTGTTACGGTACTAGTATTAATAGATCACAGTTTTACATATAAAAGATATATATTTATAAATTATTCCAACTAAGATATATTTTTCTATTCAATATATTCTTTTACTTGTTATTGACTCACCTCTGTCTCTCCGGTTGTAATAATGTGGAATTCCAGTGGAAAATTTATATTTGTATGATAATTTTTATTTAAAATATTATTAAAAAATAATTTTTAATATTGAACTGATTTCTATAGCTTCATTGGTTTGAAAATTTCTAATCAGACCATGGTGTATTCTTAGTTTGATTAGTACGAAGGTGGCCTACCTCTTCAAAATGGACTGTTTAGAGTCCTTACTCAATAAAGAAAAACTCAGTAAATGCTTCTTTCTTTCTTGAACTTCCTTTATTAACGCTCAACATGATTGTTTCCAGTTTATGGATTGGTATACAAAGGAGATAATTAATGGCAGAGTACCCATTAGGCTTGTGTAATGTAAGGTTTTGTCATAAGGGTTCTTTTTTTCTCTGTGCGCGCCCAAGGGGGGGGGTTCTGGGAGGCTCTCCGTTTTGTTGATTTACAAAATTTATCGTTTAATTTCTTTTTGGATTGTCTTATTGACATACTGTATTTTCCTTTGTCTTTTTTTATTCTATCCCAGATATGTATGTCTGTTTCTTTTCAGTAAAAATGGTTTAAAAAAATTAAGAAAATAAGAAAACAAAGGCTTGTTGTGAACGTAGTCTAACAAAGTTTTTGCTACAGCTATGAGTAAGGACATCACGTGTAAGCGGTTTTAATAACCCTGAGCGGTATGAAAGAAAGGCCCCACCTCTTTTGCGTCTTGAATTTTAAAAGGATTTTGGAATAAAGGTTGATTTGATTACTGGACGTGTTGCTGGAATCCCCCCTTTGTCTTGGATTGCACTGAATCACCAACATTCAGCTTTCTTTGCACTGCCTGGATTTAATTGAACTCCTGGGAAGCTAATCTACCTTGGGTGAGCTGAAAACACATTTTTCTTCTCTTGTACTGTACAATAGTATACTGTATACAGTACATATGTACAAAGTTACCTCCAGAGCAGGTCAGAGCGTGATGAAAGAATGGAATCTGAGGTGTGCACAGTGAGTATTTGCTCTTATCGCAAAGTATTGCTCTTAAATAAAGTTACAAATTTGTAAAAAGCTTTGCTTGGCTTGCAAAATGCTCTCAATCCAAGTTATTCTTAATCCAAGGTTCCACTGTAGTTCTAGTGAAAAATAATATTCATCCTATTAAATAATCCTTTTAAACCACTACGTTGATGAAAAGCACAAACCTTTAGCTCTTAACCTCCTTACGACAGCCTCACGTTTTTAAAACTGTGGCCGTATGGGGTACTTATTTTAATTCACCGTTTTAAAACGACAGGAAGATAAAGGTAAATAGCACTCCCAGCGATGTAAATCTCCGGGGTTCTAGTTCATGGGGGTAGCAGAGACCCTGTAGATCACGATTTCGGATTTTTTTTCCGGTCCCAGATCATGTGATCAATGGTACACACGTGACAGTAAATTGCGGCACTTTTAAATGATTTATCTTCCACCTGACATGATCAAACATGTTAGATGTGAGAAATCTCCTCCCCGCACCTCAGGTGTCACCAAAGTGCCCACCCGAGCCCCAACCACCTCTCTGTAACCCAAGATGGCTGCGTGCCCACTTTCGCGCGGGCCGCATTCATCCTCCTTCTCTGATTTTTGTTGCATGTGCCATGGCAGATGCGACAGAAAACTTATTTCCAGGTCCTGCCAAGTCACCCTCTATAACCCCCCGGTGTTCCCCAGTTTCCCCGGTTCCTTATGCCTCGGCGATCACTCTTCCTACTTCTCCAAAGATGCTGGCCCCATGCACAAAGCATCTGTCATCTCAGCGTCACTGCGCTGTGCAGTACAAATGTGAAGCCCCTCACCTGCAGCGGTCGCCTCCAGGACCCCAGGGACTTCTCTCCACCTCCAGGGACACCACAGGGTCTTAACGTGCTGGAAATCTTGTGGCAACAGGTATGTCAGATTAACTTTAATAGGAATCGTGACGCCACTCTCTGTTTTGCGGTCAGGGGGTGACCGCCACTGCAGTTTAACGAGCGTCTGGGGCTGATGGTGTCTGCAGTCTGGTGTTTTGGCCTCCCGAGAGTGAGGCTGGCCCTAGGGGCTCGGGTGTATGTGCGTGGAACCACAGGTCGCAGAAGAACTCACACATAGTCCAAAATGTCTTTCACGGTTTTTACTCACGTTCAGTTGTTCACTGTGAGGTAACCCGGCGATGCTGAGACAAACTGCAGGGAGAACCAGGTATCCTTCAGGCTGATATAGAGGGTGACTGTAAGCTCGCCTTCCTAGCACTCCTTGTTTTGAATAACCCCCGACTTGAAGTATATGGGATTCATCCAGGGAAGTCGCATCTGCCTTTTCTCCCCTTTCTGGTCTGTTTGCTGGCAGCGTGGACCAAGTAAAGATGGCTTCTTGCCCTATCTCACGTATTAGCCCCCTCGTTGCTGCTGATGCTGCGGACTCTGTGTGGTTTGGTGAGACACCTGGAGTGCCCTCACCGGCAGGTTTTAGCAGACCACTAAATGCATGTCTGGCTCTAGGGACCTGTCACCGTGCGTGCCTGGTCTACCAGGAGTCCCCGTACTCAATCACCCCGCTTCTTCTTGAGGTGTCTTTCAGGATGACTGTGTGGCAACCGAACTCCCACGCAAACAGCCGCTACACTGCAGGGTCAGAGTAGCGTGTCTGTGTGCCCACTCTCCGCTTCAAACTGACATGTGTCGTCCTCCACTGCTTCTCTCTCTTGGACTGCCTCTGCATAACTCCTTCCGGCTTCTCCACCGCACCACTAGCTGAAATGTGGAGGCCACGCCCCCTCCTGGGTCTGCCCAGGGGTCCCCTCTAAGGTGTGTATAAGCCCTGGTTAAAGTGTGTCTGTGTGTCCACACCCCATATAGCCTTTGGGATTACCTGTTTGTACTCACCCAGCGTGGGTGCAGTACTCAGTGGTGCCTGACCAGGTCAGGGGTGCCACACAAGCACAGTGGAAGGATTTTTAGGAATCTCCTGCCCGCTTTGCTTCTTTTCGCCGCAGCATAAACTGACAGGCGGCGTGGCTTCCTGAGCTGTAGCTTTTCAATTTATGCAGTGGAGACTAGAGTGTTCTCCGCAGGAAAAATAGAGCTAAAGTCCGCAGCGGCCCAAACTCTGATCATAGGCACGGGCAGCTGCATTCTCCCGCGGACTGCACTCACATCTCCGCAGAGACATTGTCGCCGGATCGTGGGCACATAGCCTAAAAGTGAGAAATTTGTTGCTACAGCAAAATTTTTGTGAAGTACGTGTGGATTCAAAATTCTCACTATACCCCTAATTAAAATCCTTGAGGGGGTCAGCGTACGCAGGAGAAGTTGCACAATAAACTATATGGTGCAAATATATAGTTTATGGTATGCACTACTGCACCAAACACTCAATTTACACATAAAAAACACTTTATTTACCTGGTATAATGTGATCAAGGCAATGAACGGCATTTACATTGTTAAAATTTCGCTTTTGATGGCTTTAGGTTTATATGGGTCCTATTAGATGGAAAAATGCAAAATAATTATGGTGATATTAATGAAACATACTGACAATGGCACTAACTAAGCTTACTACTGTGACTGCACGCTGTTCTCAGCGGAGAGTTCAAAGAGCTGGACACACTGTGTGACTCCGAACTGCCCCCGGCCGGCAGGCAAGGACAGAACAGCTGTGATTGTCTAAGTGCTGGCGACGTCACCAGCAATGGATTCAAGCTCTTTTTTTATATATGCTAGTAATAATGAAACTTGAATAAATATAACATTCCCTCTATTTCAGCGCAGTAGGGGTATTCATCTGATTACAATAAGCACCAATTCATTAGTCATCGTCTATTTGTTATTTCTCATTCTAACGGAGACGGGTATTTAATGTCTGCCAATATCTGTTAGTCCCATTGTCAGTATGTTTCATTAATATCACCATAATTATTTTGCAGTTTTCCATCTAATAGGACCCATATGTACCTAAAGCCATCAGAAGCTAAATTTTAACAATTTATTTACCTGGTATGATGTGATCAAGGCATTTAAAGGGATTTTATGTGTAAATTGAATGTTTAGCGCAGTAATGCATACTATAAGACAGTCATGGCGAACCTTTTACAGGCCGAGTGCCCAAACTGTAGCCCTAAACCCAATTTTTTTTCCGAAGTGCCAACCAATACTATTATATAAAGAATTGATTGTAACCTTACCTTTGCAGTCTTCTCTTCAGCAGGGGGCATCACGCTCATGCCTGCTTACCACACATTGAAGCTGAGCCCCTGCCCTTTCCAGACACAGCAGTTGATCTTTCTGGAAAAAAATTGCAGCATATTAGACAGAGATTTTAGCCTGGAATGCAATCAGATGTCACCCTGTAATCCACATCTACATTTCAAAGTCTGAACATCTTGAAATCCCATAAAGACATAGGAGTTGCTCCCCTCCCCTTTCATTGAGTAGTTATGTCCCCCTTCCTGGGCCACTTCCTGGTAAACATGTCCCCCATCCTGATATATATTTCCTACATTCTGATATATTTGTCCCCATCACGGCCCCATCCTAGTAAATGTCCTCCATCCTGGTAAATGTACCCCATTCTGGCATGTTCCCCCATGCTGGTAAATGTACCCCATCCTGACATATTGCCCATCCTTGTAAATGTTCCCCCATCCCGGCATGTACCCCATTTCTGGTAAATGTTCCCAATCCTGGTTAATTTACCCCCAGCCAGGTAAATGTACCCCTTCCTGGTAAATGTACCCTATCGTATCGTGGCATGTTTCCTCCATCCTGGCATGCATGTTTCCTCCATCCTGGCATGCATGTTTCCTCCGTCCTGGCATGCATGTTTCCTCCATCCTGGCATGCATGTTTTCCGCATCCTGGCATGCATGTTTTCCTCCATCTTGGCATGCATGTTTTCCCCATCCTGGCATGCATGTTTCCTCCATCTTGGCATGCATGTTTTCCCCATCCTAGCATACATATTTTCCCCATTTTGGCATGCATGTTTCCTCCATCCTTGCATGCATGTTTCCTCCATCCTGGCATGCATGTTTCTCCCATCCTGGCATGCATGTTTCCTCCATCTCGGCATGCATGTTTTCCCCATCCTGGCATGCATGTTTTCCTCCATCTTGGCATGCATGTTTTCCCCATCCTGGCATACATATTTTCCCCATCCTGGCATGCATGTTTCCTCCATCTTGGCATGCATGTTTCCCCCATCCTGGCATGCATGTTTCCTCCATCCTGGCATGCATGTTTTCCCCATCCTGGCATGCATGTTTCCTCCATCTTGGCATGCATGTTTCCTCCATCCTGCCATGCATGTTTCCCCATCCTGGCATGCATTGTTCCCCATCCTGGCATGCATTATTCCCCATCCTGGCATGCATTGTTCCCCATCCTGGCAAGCATGTTTCCCCCCCATCCTAGCATGCATGTCATCCCCCCCGTGCGTTCCCCCACCCCATGCTGGTATGTGCGTTTCCCCACCCCATGCTGGCATGTGCATTCCCCTACCCCATGCTGGCATGTGCGTTCCCCCACCCCATGCTGGCATGTGCGTACCCCCACCCCATGCTGGCATGTGCGTTCCCCCTCCCCCACCCCATGCTGCCATGTGCGTTCCCCCTCCCCCACCCCAAGCTGCCATGTGCATCCCCCCACCCCTACCCCATCCTGCCATGTGCGTTCCCCCACCCCATGCTGCCATGTGCGTTCCCCCACCCCACCCCATGCTGCCATGTGCGTTCCTCCACCCCACCCCATGCTGCCATGTGCGTTCCCCCACCCCACCCCATGCTGCCATGTGCGTTCCCCCACCCCACCCCATGCTGCCATGTGCGTTCCCCCACTCCATGCTGCCATGTGCATTCCCCCACCCCACACTGGCATGTGCATTCCCCCACCCCATGCTGGCGCTGCCCCCCCACCCCCACCTTGGCACAGCCGCACACGAGTTATAAAAATAAAAAAAATAAAAAAAGCAACACACAACTTACCTTCCTGCACACGCTCCACCGCTGCGCGCCGCTGGGTCCTCAGTTCCCACGCGGCCAGCAGACGACGCCGGCGCTGCTCTCTGACGCTCCTCCGTCTCCTAGGCAACACACCTGCAGCCGTGGGAGGAGGAGTGTCAGAGCGGAGGAGAAATGTCTCCTCCGCTCCAACACAGATTTGATCTGCCGGCGCGACTGCACTAGCAGACTAAAGCTGCAGGATCGGGCGACAGCACGCGTGCCAGCAGAATGGGCTCAGCGTGCCCCTGGTGGCACGCGTGCCATAGGTTCGCCATCACTTCTATAAGCTATATATTTGAACCATTTGGAGATCTTCACACGGTATTCCCTGCCTACTAGCGGCTCCATTCTTATACACTCTAAAAAGTCACACTAGAAAAACATTGATAACCAATCGTGCAGTGACAGGTTTTTGATCTGAGCGACAGTGATATTTCTAAACTATATGGTGCATTTTTTTTTTCTTGTTACCTTTGTGGATAAAAAAGCTATCAGGTTGAAGTAACAATTTTATAGTAAAAATACATTTTTATTTTTTTTTCATGGCTCAACGTTGTAAACTTCTGTGAAGCACCCGGGGGTTCAGGTTGCTCACCAAACATCTAGATAAATTCCTTCAAGGATCTAGTTTCCAAAATGGGGTTGTTAGGGACAAGATTATGAACTATTATGACTATTAAGAGTTATATGAAGATGTCCAAAAACCAGGTTTTAAGATAGTGCTTGAACTGTGTACAACACCTATATTTGCATTCAAACATCATAAGACTCATCAGACAGTCTGGACTTTCATGTGACAAGTGAATCATGCTGACTTAGCGTAATATAAAATGATGACACACACGTGTATATACATATATATACAGTGCTGGCCAAAAGTATTGGCACCCCTGCAATTCTGTCAGATAATACTCAGTTTCTTCTTGAAAATGATTGTAATCACAAATTTTTTTGTATTATTATCTTCATTTAATTTGTCTTCAATGAAAAATAAAACAAAATTGTCATAAAGCCAAATTTGTTAAAATTCCACACCAACATAAAAAAGGGGATGGACAAAAGTATTGGCACTGTTTGAAAAATAATGTGATGCTTCTCTAATTTGTGTAATTAACAGCACCTGTAACTTACCTGTGGCACCTAACGTGTATTGGCAATAACTAAATCACACTTGCAGCCAGTTAACATGGATTAAAGTTCCTGTGTCTACGGTGCACAGTGTCATCAAGAAGTTTTAGAGCCCATGGCACTGTGGCTAACCTCCCTAGATGTGGAAGGAAAAGAAAATTGACGAGAGATTTCAACGTAAGATTGTGCGGATGGTGGATAAAGAACCTCGACTAACATCCAAACAAGTTCAAGCTGCCCTGCAGTTCGAGGGTACAACAGTGTCAACCCGTACTATCTGTCGGCGTCTGAATGAAAAGGGACTGTATGGTAGGATACCCAGAAAGACCCCACTTCTTACCCCGAGACATAAAAAAGCCAGGCTGGAGTTTGCCAAAACTTACCTGAGAAAGCCTAAAACGTTTTGGAAGAATGTTCTCTGGTCAGATGAGACAAAAGTAGAGCTTTTTGGGAAAAGCCATCAACATAGAGTTTACAGGAAAAAAAGAGGCATTCAAAGAAAAGAACACTGTCCCTACAGTCAAACATGGTGGAGGTTCCCTGATGTTTTGGGGTTGCTTTGCTGCCTCTGGCACTGGACTGCTTGACCGTGTGCATGGCATTATGAAGTCTGAAGACTACCAACAAATTTTGCAGCATAATGTAGGGCCCAGTGTGAGAAAGCTGGGTCTCCCTCAGAGGTCATGGGTCTTCCAGCAGGACAATGACCCAAACACACTTCAAAAAGCACTAGAAAATGGTTTGATAGAAAGCACTGGAGACTACTAAAGTGGCCAGCAATGAGTCTAGACCTGAATCCCATAGAACACCTGTGGAGAGATCTCAAAATGGCAGTTTGGAGAAGGCGCCCTTCAAATCTCAGGGACCTGGAGCAGTTTGCCAAAGAAGAATGGTCTAAAATTCCAGCAGAGCATTGTAAGAAACTCATTCATGGTTACTGGAAGCGGTTGTGCGCAGTTATTTTGGCTAAAGGTTGTGCAACCAACTATTGGGCTAAGGGTGCCAATACGTTTGTCTGGCCCATTTTCGGAGTTTTGTGTGAAATGATCAATGATTTGATTTTTGTTTCATTCTCTTTTGTGTTTTTTCATTGCAAGCAAAATAAATGAAGATAATACCAAAGAAATTGTGATTGCAATCATTTTCAAGAAGAAACGAAGTATTATCCGACAGAATTGCAGGGATGCCAATACTTTTGGCCAGCACTGTATATATTATTGCAGAATAACAGAATAAGCTCTTTTCATAGTTTACCTAATAGAAGACGTGTTACGTATTATTGGCTCCTAGCCAACTGATTTCTTTACATGTATGAGAACTTCCGTAGTTAAACCAGTCATACTTTCTATGCAGATATGTGTACATTTCTCTGGTCTGTATGGAAGAATAGTATGCATGCTACTAAAAAATGACTCATGATTTGAATGCAGACGGGGTTAAGGTAGATGCATAATTAGATTGCATCACTGTAAATTTATGGCTCCCTTATCAAATGGCGCCTGAATGTACCTTAGGATGGAACTTCTGGATGACAGATGGCCATGCTGACACGTTGATTCGAAAAGGCAACTACACGAGAGGGGAGAATGCACAGCTCCAGAGGTTAGAAAATTTCTCTTATCTTACCTCGCAGACCTCATGCGTGTACTTACATTTCGAAAGGGGGGGGTTGGGCTGTCCCAGTCTAGACACTTAATGACCGCGCTCTCGAATGAGATAAACGTCCTAAGTGAACCCACCGAGCTCATTTTTTATCTTAATCCGTCTGCATTATGTTAAATGTAATGTGTTTTTGTTTTGTTTTTTTTTGTCTGTCCTGTGGAAAAAGCAGACGTTACAAGTTACTTTTTTTTTAGTTAGCGCTAGAGGAAAATGAGAAAGTTCTGATATACACTGACTTCTGGTATGATCCAGGTTATATGGTTATATGTGTAGGTGTGTAATGTAGGCAAGTTCAGACACCTGCACGTTATATCTTGTTTTTTTTGTTATGTCAATCAATTTGTTGTTCATTATTTTGATTGTCTGGAAGAGGGAAAAGAATATAGCAGACTTGCTCATGGAAATGAGGAAGTGAGCCTCTAACAGCTGTGTGAAAAAAGAGGAACTTGTACTTTGTAGAATATAACTGTTCGTGTCCCAGTAAATAGACTGTAATATACACCTGTGTGTGACATGTCATCAATAATCGATAAGATCTGGAATCCTGGTTTTCCTCTGTGAGAGGATTTGAAAGGGGGGTTTTCGAGGTCCAGGTACAGCGTTATGGTAGGAGTAACCTGGTACGTTTTTGCTGAGTACCGAGCTGATGGTAATGAGCCCTGGCTGTAACTCAGTGGAATGTAATGTGTTCTGTTCTTCGCGATCCTAGGTAGGAGATAGATAGCATTGCATTAGGAGAATCCTTAATCTTGACCTTAATCAACGTTATTGAGGTTTGGATGGACCGTCCTCATGAGGTGTATGTAGTGGGAACCGATTTTGCTAGTACTCGAGGTATTAATGTACAGCTGGCGTATAGTGAAGGTGAGTGTAATTTGTTGTCACCCACGCTGGAGTAGCGATAGATGAACCTGTTGTGTTATTGTTTTGCACTGAGATAGAATCTAGACGTTTGTATTGAAGAGATGTAATTCTGAATCTAGTAACTACACTGTGTATTTTACCTGTCTGTGAAAATGGCTTCTCCAGGCCCATTATTAGAAGCAACGCCCTCCACCCTATAAGCTATCCCATAGGTTGGACTTGTGTACTGTCTGTGGAGCACTGTGTCCATTTAAACCCACCCCATTATTTCCTGTCCTGAATGTAGATTTCTTTCTGCCACTCTGTGTTTTGCCCAGCCCTGGGGTGGGGTATGGTATGGGGATATTATGTCAGGGTCCTGGCCACCATTAGGTCTACTGTTGGGATGAGGGAGACTGCAGGGTCCCCAGTTATAGGGTCAGCACAGGAGAGGTAGAGTAGGCACGCTCCACTGCTATTTTTAGTTGTGTATATGTTGTCGGGTGGGGGGGGGGGGTGCTGCTTACAAGTTACCAAACACTCTTGTGTTCTTTTATTTCCCCGGGGTTTTAGGGGATCTTAGTTTTTAGAATGTGTTCTCCTGACCCCAATTTACAATTTTATTGCTCTTTCTTACAAACCTGGGTATAGTCCTTTATATCAGGTCTCCAAGAGCCCATATGCAAACAGCTACAGCTGGTAACTCTTGATTACAGAGTGAAGGACCAAGACACCCTCTTTCAAGTATCAAGACGTATGGAGATGAATCTAACAGCTTACAAAATCACCCCACATACAAATGTGCTGCATTTACAGTCACCTGAAGAGTTTCATCACGTCATCTCCCAGAAGTCATTCTACCTGTTTGCCATGGAGCAAGACAGCAGCCCTTTGGATAATACTCAGCCAGATTGGATCTAGTCCGAGAAACACCAACCTAAAGCACCAGTTGAAGGTCAATGCCCGTATGACATCACTGCTTCCTGATAAAGTCACCAACTCCCGGTGTGCGGTCCATCCTGCTACACTTCTCCCTCTTCCAAGGGGGGAGTGTCCCACCTCTGACACCTTGGTGGAAGATGAGTAAAAAGCTGTGGAGAAGAAACGCAATAGGGTTTTACCCCAATAACACACGGGATAGAGACAGAGAGCAGTAATACTCACCAAGTGAAGTTGTGAAAGTCACAACTACTATACAGGCATGAAAAAATTGTTTAAAAGAACAGAGAGTCCTCAGTGGTTGATACCTGTTCTTTTAAACAATTTTTTTATCTCTACTGGCTAACACGGTACAAAGATATATTTTACTTATACAGGCATGGAAAGTTTTGATCATATCAGGCTTCTAGAGGTTTGAAACAAATTGATCTTACTACTGAAAAAAATGTTGACACCCCTGCTGATGAGGTTGACTCCAAGAATAAGTTCTCTGCCCACTTTTTGACTACCTTCAGCTGTGATGGGGACACTGTCAAAAGCATCTTAAATAAACATTTGAACATACTCCACAATGATCATTATTTGAAAGAGGCTCTACCTACCCACCCAAAGATCACGTACCGAAGGGCCTCTAGCCTAAAAAAAAACAATTGGCCCCCAGCAGGCTTAGGGACTTTTCTATTCCCTCCATTACGAATAAACCTATGGGTTCATATAAATGCTTGGCTAAAAATTGCCTATGTTATAAAACTATTCAGCATGAGAGGGTCAGTTTCGGTTTGGCCCCAGGTGGGGGGGATTTTTTGATAAAAGGACACCTCACTTGTCAATCTGATTTTGTCATTTACCTGATAGTGTGATTGTGATAAGCGTTATATTGGGAGAACTTCTCAGGCACTACATAATAGAATTAACTCCCACAGACACAACATTAAAGTGGGTTTTATGCTTCATGGACTACCCGACATACTACTCTATATCATGACAAAAAAAATCAAACTAAAGGTCACCCCTATAGAATATATACCCCCATACATATCTAATCGGATAGAGGTTCTTAATAAGAAAGAAACATATTGGATTTATAAACTCAATACATTAAAACCTCGTGGCCTCAATGAGGTCAAAGATCTATTTTATTAAATACCATCGGGTTGTTTGTTTATATATTTATTTTATATTTATATTCATATATGTTTTTAGTGCCTAAGTGCTTTTTATGTTTTTTATTTTTTATGTTTTTAATAATTCTTGTAACATGGTGTATAGTTTCATTTGGTGTATCCTTTATAGGTTTTTAGCTATGTTTTATGCCAGGTCAACTATAGTTTTTATGCTTTTTTTATCATCATGCATCATATTTATAAGTTTTTTTGGGACACAGATTCATATCTGTTTTTTTATTAGCAATAATTGCCTCGAACACACAATAAATTTATTTTTTTTTTCTCTCCTTCCCCTTCCGACTTGGGGGCGCTCTTCTAAAATGTAATATGTATGTATGTATATATTTATATATATAATATAATATATATATATATATATATATATATATATATATATTCACTTTTATTGCGTCATTAGCAGACAGACTATACGGTGATTGCATCACCCACCCCTATCACATTTTTTACACTCCATTGTTTTCTCTCTTACAATTTTTTGTAGTAGAGGTCTGTGATCCCCGGCATCACTGGTAGCTCACTACGATGGTTTGCAGTCTTGCACTTGGGACATATGGTTTTTCTTGTTCCTAATACCCTCTTTTCTATCCACACTAATCCTATATTTTAATATACATTATTTGATCTGACGCTCTGCAGGAGCTTCCTTGCTCTTTCTTTAGGTGTCCTCTCTCTCTCTCTCTCTCTCTCTGTATGTATATATATATATATATATATATATATATATATATATATATATATATATATATATATATATATATATATATATATATGTGTATGTATATATATGTATATGTGTATATATGTGTATGTATATATATGTATATGTGTATATATGTGTATATATATATATATATATATATATATATATATATATATATATATATGTGTATATATATATATATGTATATATATATATATATATATATATATATATATATATAATTTGTTTCCTCCGGCTATTATGCTTGATCTAGTCTATTCAGGTCTGATTAGTACACATTTATTGTTGTTTTGCTACATGTCTTACTCCATTCACTCTAATTCAAATACTATCCACTTGTTCCCTGGCTCTCAACAGCGCAAGCGCCGTAACTTTTCTTCTCACGGTCCTGAACTCATTTCACCTTCTGTTTCTGGCACTTGCTTTTTGCGCATGCGGAGTGTTTTTTTTTCCCACGCTCCTGAACTTTCCTTGGACTTTTTTCCATCTGGAACATTGGCTATGGTTTTTTTCTCTTTATTTTTTTCATGGATTCAGGGCATTTTGACTGTTTTTTTTCTTCCATCACCCGGAAACAGTAATTGCCTTGTTGGATGCGTGGTCTCATGCTCTCACTGATCTATCCTACATTCCCGGTTTTTCCAGCGCTGACATGTCTAAGTGAGTTCTAGGCTCATTTCATATGTCCTCCCTGCACATACATATATATATATTTTTTGAGAGATAATCATGATCACACATAGATCTGTTATTTTTGGTGATTTTTATGTTTTGAGTAATTTCATTACTTCACGATCTGAGATATGTGTTATCTCCACTATAATTGATTTTACTTTTCACATCCTTCATGAAGTTACTTGTATTGCGTCATGCTTCACTGCAATGCACCCTTTCCCGCCCTTTTTTTTTTTTTCTATCAGGGGCGGTCTTGTGATGTCATCAAATGTATTTATACTGTGTTAGTCTCCATTATGGTAGATTTGATGTGTTCTTATGCCTGATGGTCCTGAGGAAGGGAGCTGAGACTCCAGAAACGCGTAGACCTGTGCAAAATAAAGATCCAATAATCTGAATACCTGAGAAGTGATCATTGGCGCGGCTCAAAAAACCTCTATTTTCCTCTATTGTTCTCTGTTACCTTGGTGGAAGAGGTAGTCGACTCTGGCATAGTTGAAGCAGGAAACCTCTGGATTTGATTTAGTGAGGGATACATCTTGGACCCTGACTTAACCCCTTTGCGGATGGATCAAGATGTGCATCAAGAAGACGGTTCCACACGGGTATGGTGGTGGTAGCAGAAGACGCCGTGCTGGTAGAGCAGTCGCTACCCACATCCCTGTCTGCAAAAGAAGCAGAGGTATGTGCTTTCACTGAAGCCTGCAAGATGGCAGACAATATCTACTCAGTATGGAAGACAAGAGATTGGATGACCGACAATTGAACTGTACACCACCAAGAGGCCATAGAAGAACTGATGGAAGCTTTGCTATTGCCAGACAGAGTTGTGGTGAGCAGGATTGAGGCCTACATTGGAGGAATCAAGGGAAGCAGTAAGAAATGCCCTCGTTGACAGAACATTCAAAGAAGCCCCAAGACCACTTACCACAGAAACAGACAGTCAATCTGTGCTTTTTAAATGACCCCGATGTGAAGAAGAAAGGAAAGATGGAAAGTCTTGAGAAAACATTGTCCTGAGCCTACAAGATCAAGTCTCAGAAGAAGAAGAGGACTGACATAGGGTGTGGCTGTGGGCTCCTGGAGACCATAGGAAGTGGCTAGTGACCTGCTTTAATTGCCAGCCAAAGAGATATGGCAGACCTTGGACACAGAACTGACCCTACACACCCCATACCATCCACAGAATAGAGGGAGGGTTGGGAGGTTTGGGCAGTGTAGGAAACAAGGGCATGAGAGTCTTCCCCTTGCATTGTTCAATGTCAGACAACACCCCAGCAGGGACCACTAAGTTGAGACCCTATGAAATCCTGTTTAGAAGTACCCCCAGATACTTTAACTAAACTTGTTGTTTGTTTAACCAAACATTTGCCTAATATACGTTGAGTTTTCTCCGCCAGATCCAACCAGATCTAGATCTTTTTCTCTTTCTGTATGGAAGAATAGTATGCATGCTACTAACAAATGACTCATGATTTGGATGCAGACTGGGTTAAGGTAGATGCATAATTAGATTGCATCACTGTAAATTTATGGCCCCCTTAACAGTGTCACTTGTGGTTTTTTTTTGCTGTTTAGGTACCTTAGGGACCCTACAAATGCGACATAGTGCCCGCAATCTATTTCAGCCAAATTTGTGTTCCAAAATTAAACTATTGCTCCTTTTTTTCCGAGCACTCCCATTTGTCTAAAAAAAAGGTTCTGACCACATGTAGGGTATCAGCACGCTCAGAAGAAACTGGGTAACACATTTTGGGGTCTATTTTGTTGTATTTGTTCTAAAAGTTAATACATTTGGGCTAGGGCAACATTTTCAGGTAAAAGGATGATTTTTTTTTTTATTATTCCACATCGCTTTGTTCCTGTGAAGCACCTGAAGGTGAAGGTGAAGGTGATAAACGTCTTGGATGGGGTTTTTTAGTACTTTGAGAGGCGCAGTGTTAAGAAAGGTGTCACTTTTAGGTATTTTTTGTCACCTAGGCCTCTCAGTCACTTCAAACGTGATGTGGCCCCTAAAAAAATGGTTTTGTAAATTTTGTTGAAAAAATGGGAAATTGCTGATGAACTTTGAACCCTTCTAACTTCCTAACCCCAAAAAATGTTGTTTCAAAAATTATGCTAATGTAAAGTAGACATGTGGGAAATGTAATTTATAAACTATTTCATGTGATATAACTCTGGTTTAAGGGCATAAAAATTAAAAGTTTGAAAATGGCGAAATATTCATCAAATTTTCTTTTTCACAAATGAAAGCAAAACATATCGCCTTAAATTTACCAATGTTATGAAGTACAATATCTCACAAAAAAACTCAGAATCACCGGGATCTGCTGAAGCGTTCCAAAATTATAACCTCATAAAGTGACTCTAGTCAGAATTGCAAAAAATGGCCTGGGCAATAAGTACAAAATTGGCTTCGTCCTTAAGGGAGTAAAGAGCAGATGCTAAAAGAAAAAAAACACTATAGGCCACAATAAGCTTGGTACTTAAAGAATTAGGCTTTTAAGAAGCCTCTCTCATATACTTTCTCTCGGTGTCAACTGTTTTGGGGTTTTTTTTGTGCTCCTAATTTTTCTGTAAAAATTGTTATACTTTTCCATAGGCATTATTAATTGATCTGGGTTTTTTTCTCTTCAATGTTCAGAATACATACACAAATGCAGACAAGTTATTGGAAGCTGCTGAACAGTTGGCACAAACAGGTGAATGTGACCCAGAAGAAATTTATCAAGCAGCTCATCAGCTAGAAGACCGAATCCAAGATTTTGTTAGACGTGTTGAACAGCGCAAGGGCTTGTTAGATATGTCAGTTTCACTTCACTCACATGTAAAGGAGGTAAGTTGACACATTTTCCTTTTCAGAATTTTTATACAGGAACAGAAGAATCTGTTCATGGATTATGTGCTGATTTATTTAACTAGGTGTATTTTTTTTCTGAACGAAATCTAATGCTAAATATTTTCCATTTTATTTGCAAAATGTTAAGAAACAAATAGCATTTCAGTTTAGTTGTGTGTATGTGTGTGTGTGTATGTCCGCTAAAGGAATCTTCACCGTTGCATTGCAATTTTGCACTGACACCTCATTAGACATATGCACAGGCAGACAGGGAGGGAAAGAGGGACAAAGAGGGGAAGAAGGACAGACTGACAGACTGTGAGAGAGAGAGTGAGAGACTGACTGGGAGAGAGAGAGAGACTGACTGGGAGAGAGAGAGAGACTGACTGGGAGAGAGAGAGAGACTGACTGGGAGAGAGAGAGAGACTGACTGGGAGAGAGAGACAGACTGACTGGGAGAGAGAGACTGACTGGGAGAGAGAGACAGACTGACTGGGAGAGAGAGACAGACTGACTGGGAGAGAGAGACAGACTGACTGGGAGAGAGAGAGACTGACTGGGAGAGAGAGAGAGACTGACTGGGAGAGAGAGAGACTGACTGGGAGGGAGAGAGACACAGAATGACTGGGAGAGAGAGAGACACAGAGTGACTGGGAGAGACTGTCTGACTGGGAGAGACTGTCTGACTGGGAGAGACTGTCTGACTGGGAGAGACTGTCTGACTGGGAGAGACTGTCTGACTGGGAGAGACTGTCTGACTGGGAGAGACTGTCTGACTGGGAGAGACTGTCTGACTGGGAGAGACTGACTGACTGACTGGGAGAGACTGTCTGACTGACTGGGAGAGACTGTCTGACTGACTGGGAGAGACTGTCTGACTGACTGGGAGAGACTGTCTGACTGACTGGGAGAGACTGTCTGACTGACTGGGAGAGACTGTCTGACTGACTGGGAGAGACTGTCTGACTGACTGGGAGAGACTGTCTGACTGACTGGGAGAGACTGTCTGACTGACTGGAAGAGACTGTCTGACTGACTGGGAGAGACTGTCTGACTGACTGGGAGAGACTGACTGACTGGGAGAGACTGACTGACTGACTGGGAGAGACTGACTGACTGACTGGGAGAGACTGACTGACTGACTGGGAGAGACTGACTGACTGACTGGGAGAGACTGACTGACTGGGAGAGACTGACTGACTGGGAGAGACTGACTGACTGACTGGGAGAGACTGACTGACTGACTGGGAGAGACTGACTGACTGACTGGGAGAGACTGACTGGGAGAGACTAGTAAAGTGAACCCCAGCACTCGAATGAAGACAAAAAGGGAATATGCGTAAGTGAATTTATTGACTGACACACTGCAAAAGGAACCTAACCAGAGCAACAGCACCAACGTTTCGGCATAGAGCCTTTCTCAAGGTTGTTGCCTGAAAAGGTATGAAGACAATAACAATAGTGAGTGCATTATGTACAGGTGATACACAGAAATATATACAAATATTCATGAAGGAATACTGCGGATGGAACGTACATCACTGGTCAGAGTAAGGAAACACGGGTCTCGAAGGACAACCGGAGGTGGACAAATAGAGGTAAGGTTCCACACGTATTGCAGAGTGTGCTCTTAATTACATGGAAAAAGAATAATTAGTACAGGTAAAGTAACATATTACGTACCATGGGAGATAATAATGGTCAAGTGACATAGATAAGTTGCTTGTACAAACCAAACTGAACAGCCGGAGCTAGTATCACTACCAAGGAGAGAAAGAAAGAAAAGGAAACAAGAGAGAGAAGAAGAAAGGAAGAGGGACATGAAGAGAGAGAAAAAAAGGAGAGAGAGGAAAACAGAGGGAGAAAAAAGGAGAGGAGGAGAGAGGGAGAGAAAGAGGGAGAGAGGGAGAAGGAAAGAGAGAGGGAGAAAGAAAAATAGGAAAAAAAAGAGAGAAAGAAAGGAGAGAAAAGAAGGGAAGAAAGAGAGAAAGAGAGCAAGGAGAGAGAGAGAGAGAGGGAAAGAGGTAGAGAGGGAGAGGGGGGAGAGAAGGAAGGGAAGAGGGAGAGAGAGAGAGAAAAAGAGGGGATGAAAAAGGAAAGAGAGAAATAAAGGAACAGAGAGAGAGAAAAAAAGAGAGAGGGAGAGAGAGAGAGAGAGGGGACCAGGAAGAGAGGGAAGGAGACAGAGAGGAGCACCTTGCTGCTTTGTTTTTCTAGGCGTCCATTCACCTCACATTGTGATCCTGTCACCTCTTCACCTACGGTATGTAGCACCTATCTCTCTGTTGTTGCCAACTATGTTTACCTGCTGCGCTCCTCTTTTCCCTCCTTTTTTCACTGCTCTCCTTTTGTCTCTCTCACGTTCTTTCTCTCCCTTTCCCCTCTTTTTCCTTTCTTTCCTTCTCCCTCTTTCCCTCTCTCTTTTCCCCTTCTTTCTCTCCCTCTCTTTCTCTCTTCCTCTCTCTCCCCCTCTCCTTCTCTCTTTCTCTTTCCTTCTCTCTCTTCCTCTTTCTTTCCCTCTCCTTTCTTGCTCCTCTCTGTCTCCTTCCCTCTCTCCCTGGCCCCCTCTCTCTCTCTCTCCCTCTCTTTCTCTCCCTCTCTCTTTTTTTCTCTCTCTTCCTTTATTTCTCTCTTTCCTTTTTCATCCCCTCTTTTTCTCTTTCTCTCTCCCTCTTCCCTTCCTTCTCTCCCCCCCTCTCCCTCTCTACCTCTTTCCCTCTCTCTCTCTCCTTGTTCTCTTTCTCTCTTTCTTACCTTCTTTTCTCTCCTTTCTTTCTCTTTTTTCCCTCTTTTTTTCCCTCTTTTTCTTTCTCCCTCTCTCTTTCCTTCTCCCTCTCTCCCTCTTTCTCTCCCTCTCTCCTCCTCTCCTTTTTTCTCCCTCTGTTTTCCTCTCTCTCCTTTTTTTCTCTCTTTTTTTCTCTCTCTTCATCTCCCTCTTCCTTTCTTCTTCTCTCTCTTGTTTCCTTTTCTTTCTTTCTCTCCTTGGTAGTGATACTAGCTCCGGCTGTTCAGTTTGGTTTGTACAAGCAACTTATCTATGTCACTTGACCATTATTATCTCCCATGGTACGTAATATGTTACTTTACCTGTACTAATTATTCTTTTTCCATGTAATTAAGAGCACACTCTGCAATACGTGTGGAACCTTACCTCTATTTGTCCACCTCCGGTTGTCCTTCGAGACCCGTGTTTCCTTACTCTGACCAGTGATGTACGTTCCATCCGCAGTATTCCTTCATGAATATTTGTATATATTTCTGTGTATCACCTGTACATAATGCACTCACTATTGTTATTGTCTTCACACCTTTTCAGGCAACAACCTTGAGAAAGGCTCTATGCCGAAACGTTGGTGCTGTTGCTCTGGTTAGGTTCCTTTTGCAGTGTGTCAGTCAATAAATTCACTTACGCATATTCCCTTTTTGTCTTCATTCGAGTGCTGGGGTTCACTTTACTATACTATATGATTCTTTATCCCCATAGAACCTATATTGTGCGTGGTAGAGCCTTTAATCTCCAAGTATTGACTGGGAGAGACTGACTGACTGGGAGAGACTGACTGACTGGGAGAGACTGACTGACTGGGAGAGACTGACTGACTGGGAGAGACTGACTGACTGGGAGAGACTGACTGACTGGGAGAGACTGACTGACTGACTGGGAGAGACTGACTGACTGACTGGGAGAGACTGACTGACTGACTGGGAGAGACTGACTGACTGACTGGGAGAGACTGACTGACTGACTGGGAGAGACTGACTGACTGACTGGGAGAGACTGACTGACTGACTGACTGGGAGAGACTGACTGACTGACTGGGAGAGACTGACTGACTGACTGGGAGAGACTGACTGACTGGGAGAGAGAGAGTGACTGGGAGAGAGAGAGTGACTGGGAGAGAGAGAGTGACTGGGAGAGAGAGAGTGACTGGGAGAGAGAGTGACTGGGAGAGAGAGTGACTGGGAGAGAGAGTGACTGGGAGAGAGAGTGACTGGGAGAGAGAGTGACTGGGAGAGAGAGTGTGAGTGACTGGGAGAGAGAGAGTGAGTGACTGGGAGAGAGAGAGTGAGTGACTGGGAGAGAGAGAGTGAGTGACTGGGAGAGAGAGAGTGACTGGGAGAGAGACTGACTGGGAGAGAGGGAGAGAGACTGACTGGGAGAGAGAGAGTGACTGGAAGAGAGAGCGAGACATTGACTCACTGGAAGAGAGAGAGACTGACTGGGAGAGAGAGAGAGAGAGAGACTGACTGGGAGAGAGGGAGAGAGAGAGACTGACTGGGAGAGAGGGAGAGAGAGAGACTGACTGGGAGAGAGGGAGAGAGAGTGACTGGGAGAGAGGGAGAGAGAGTGACTGGGAGAGAGGGAGAGAGAGTGACTGGGAGAGAGGGAGAGAGAGTGACTGGGAGAGAGGGAGAGAGAGTGACTATGAGAGAGGGAGAGAGAGTGACTGGGAGAGAGGAAGAGAGAGAGTGACTGGGAGAGAGGGAGAGAGAGACTGACTGGGAGAGAGGGAGAGAGACTGACTGGGAGAGAGGGAGAGAGAGACTGGGAGAGAGGGAGAGACTGACTGGGAGAGAGAGAATGACTGGGAGAGAGACACAGAGTGACTGGAAGAGAGAGACACAGAGTGACTGGAAGAGAGAGCGAGACATTGACTGACTGGAAGAGAGAGCGAGACATTGACTGACTGGAAGAGAGAGAGACTGACTGGGAGAGAGGGAGAGAGAGTGACTGGGAGAGAGGGAGAGAGAGTGACTGGGAGAGAGGGAGAGAGAGTGACTGGGAGAGAGGGAGAGAGAGTGACTGGGAGAGAGGAAGAGAGAGTGACTATGAGAGAGGGAGAGAGAGTGACTGGGAGAGAGGAAGAGAGAGAGTGACTGGGAGAGAGGGAGAGAGAGACTGACTGGGAGAGAGGGAGAGAGACTGACTGGGAGAGAGGGAGAGAGAGACTGGGAGAGAGGGAGAGAGAGACTGACTGGGAGAGAGAGAATGACTGGGAGAGAGACACAGAGTGACTGGAAGAGAGAGACACAGAGTGACTGGAAGAGAGAGCGAGACATTGACTGACTGGAAGAGAGAGAGACTGACTGGGAGAGAGAGAGAGAGAGAGAGACTGACTGGGAGAGAGATGTGCAGCAAAATAGTAAAGTCTGGCTCTCTCTAAGAAATAAATAAGGTGCTCGGAAAATAATAGTCCAGAAAATAGAGTGAATCCGGCACACTAATAAGATATTATTTATATAGTTGAATGTCTTTTTTCACCATATAACGGACACTTTCCACTATCATATTTCTCTATTCCTATAATTAGGTGTTGATTTCTACTTACCTTTCTGGGACTGCTTTCCCATAACCAGATTTGAAATAGGTGATAAATACAAGCTGGTACTCATTTATCAGTTGGTAATATGGCACTTGATCAGTCTGATGTTCTAATGGCATATATTGTTATAGTGTATATTATAGACTGCAAACTGTACAGGCTGGAGGCAACAGGTCACTTATTACCTAGGGCATAATTATAGCCTCAGTCCCATCCAAGGAAAAAAAGACCCAGGTGGTTCTACAAATCTCATTTTCTCAGGACCGATTGGTAAATACTATCATTTGGATATTACATTATATAATACCTCCGGCTCATGTTCTTTTTTAGCTCTTAGACATGACATTATATGTCATTTGTCATTATAGTTCTGGAATAGAGTGGATAAGAGGATCATTCAAATCCTATATAGACATACGAGGATGTTAAGGTATCTATATCTGACAGTTGTCAGACTATCCCACTCAGCCAGTAGTCACTAAATTACTCTTCACCTGAGTTTTTACTCCATATATGTTACTTACCATTTTATATCATCCTTTGACCCCAGGCTCCTTAGGAGTGGTGAACTTTAATTTAACGCAACAGACCGTTTTCATGTGATATACACTTTTCTACAAACTCATTGAGGTGTGTGTTTCATATATTTATGTTTTGTTATATGCATGACTCCTCCCTGATGGTCATAAATATATAACTTTAATCTTTGTAGAACATGTGTACATTTTTCCATTTTTTTAACACTATCTCCACCAATATTGTGTTCACTTGTGTACAAACTTTTTGTAATCCTTGTTTTTTCTCCACTATTAGTGGTACTGTATTACCATTATGATTGTATAATACACATTGTTTACTCATTGTAACTTTTTTCTTTGTGCTGTTTCTGTACTTTATAGTCCTTGAAATAGGCCAGGGTTGTGGCCATAACGTTGGAGTGGAAAAATACATTTAATTTTTTGACATCCTCACAAGAAAAAAAACACAATAAAAATCCTCAAAAAATATATCATTGTCATTTATCTTATTAGTGTGCAGGATTCGCTCTATTTTCTTGACTGGGAGAGCGAGACAGACTGACTGGGAGAGCGAGACAGACTGACTGGGAGAGAGAGACAGACTGACTGGGAGAGAGAGACAGACTGACTGGGAGAGAGAGACAGACTGACTGGGAGAGAGAGACAGACTGACTGGGAGAGAGAGACAGACTGACTGGGAGAGAGAGACAGACTGACTGGGAGAGAGAGACAGACTGACTGGGAGAGAGAGACAGACTGACTGGGAGAGAGAGACAAGACTGACTGGGAGAGAGAGACAAGACTGACTGGGAGAGAGTGACAGTAGACTGGGAGAGAGACTGACTTGGAGAGCCAGACAGTTACTATCATGGGCAACACAGCTAGTTTAAAATAAATAACACAAAAGCACCCTATTTCACCAATTTAATAATCCCAGAAACACCCCTGCAGGTCTGACTTAATTCACATGACGTCTCACGGCACTTCCAGCACTGCTACATCTGAATTCACACCGAGCGGCCATAGAACATGACCACCCTCTGTAAGGTTCAGGCAGCCACTGAAGTATCCGTGCCGGAATTACCTTTCTTCCACTTGCAGTGAGTGACCTCTGGTCCTTAGTATTGTCTTTGGAACTACTAAGTCATGTGCCAGTCCTTTTATATTGACCACGCATGTATTTCTCCATATAAATGAGCTCTCCTCTGAGACGTCTTTTTTTTCTAAGCTAAACAAATGCAACTTTTTCAACCTCATCATATGTGAGGCCTTCCATTCCTTGTAGTAGTCTAGTTACCTGCCTTTTAACTGACTAACTTCTGAATGTCCTTTTTAAAATGTGGCACCCAAAACTTAATCCCATATTCTAGTTGTGGCCTTACAAGTGATTTATAGAGGGGTAACAATACGTTGAGATCACAGGATCTAATTTCTCTTTTTATACACCCTAAAATCTTGTTTGCTTTTGCAGCTGCAATACCCAAGTCCTTCTCCTGTTCTGTAGTATATGCAGCTATAGGATCACTCCATCCTAGGTGCATTACTTTACAATTATCAACAGTAAATCTCATTTGCCAAGTGTCTGCATATTCTGACATCTTATCCAGATCAATTTGTAATATTGTACTATTAAGGTCAGTTTTTAATATCCTACATAGTTTTGTGTCATCAGCAAAGACTGACACTTTACTATCAATCACATCCACAAGGTCATTAATAAAGATATTAAAAATTATCGGTCCTAGCCCAGATTGTACCCCACTGCTGACTATAGCCCATTTAAAGAATATACCATTTTTGACTACTCTTTGTTTCCTATCTTTTAGCCAATTCCTTACTCATTTGCATATAGTTTCCCCTAGTCCTTGCTTCTGGAACTCTAGTATAAGGCTATTATGTAGTACAGTATCAAATGCCTTTGCAAAGTCCAAATATATCACGTCAGCTGCATTACCAATATCTAGATTTGCACTTACCTGAACTTATCTTTCATGAATCCATGCTGTCTGTCAGTTATATTATTTCTGCAATATAATTTTGTATGTCATCCGTTAAAATGCCCTCAAAAACTTTGCACACTACTGATACCAGATTTACTGGACAGTAGTTGTCTGGATGCACCGACTTACCTTCATTAAATATCGGTACCACGGGCGTGGCCTGATGTCAGAGCTCCTGGAACCGCCGGTTATCCTGACATCCATTGGGCCGCGGAGAGGACAATATTCATCCGTGCAGCAACCAAAGACCACCCTGCACTCACTACGCAGCTTGGACGGCGGTTACATGGCGGGGGGGACGAGCAGGAGGCAGAAGGAGGCGGCGGGAACGGAAGGTACTGCACAAAATGGCAGTGGGACACAGACACCAGCCTCCAAAGCAGGGAGAGCTGTGGCCACACACGCTGTTGAAAAACTGGCTGAGTACGCCAGGAGCACAGAACGCGGGGCTCCCACGGTTACTGGGATGAAGGAGCTGAACTGGGGAGCTCCAGGCAGCACAGCCCTCACAATACAGTGACATCCCTCAGCTTCCAGATGGGCCAAATCATTGAGGAGTTATCAGGTGTGAAATAGAGCCTCCAAAAAGTGAATGACGGCGTCAGAGGGGAGAATCCAGTGACTTAGAGGACAAAATGCCCCAGGTTACCCGTGACTCCCACAGGCATGATCAGCAACTGGCATTTCTACTTAACAAGACAGATGATTTAGAAAATAGATTGAGGAGAAACAATGTGCGGCTGATTGTGGTTCCAGAAAAAACGGAAGGCACAAATCCGTCAGAATTCTTTGAGAAATGGCTACAAAAAGTATTTGGCGCAGAGGTCCTATGCCCCCTGTATGCTGTGGAGAGAGCCCACAGAGTGCCCACCAGACCCCTGCCTCCGGGAGCTCCTCCAAGACCTGTCCTAGTGAAAATGCTACATTATAGAGACCGGGATGCGATCCTAAGAGCGGCTAGAAACAAAGGGTCCATAACGGTGGACGGTCACAAAATATCCTTCTTTTCTGATTATTCAGTTAAAATTTCAAAAAGAAAAGCTCAATTCACAGATGTCAAACGACGCCTGAGAAATGCACAAGTCTCGTACTCCATGCTATACCCAGCTAAGCTCAGGGTGGCTGCACTGCAAGAGACATTATTTTTTGAAAATCCTAAAGATGCTCTCAGATGGCTTGACATGAATGAGCAACGGCTCAGGCAAAGTCCACAACGTTGATATGTAACCGTTTAAGGACTTTGAGTGATGAATATTCGACTGCTGCGATTACATAAGATTGGCCCAATGGACAAAATTATTATGATACCCATTGATTCGTTCCAGCGGAATTCCCTGGAAGAGGAGTCTTGATTTCATTCTTCTTTCCCTTTTTCACTTCCAGAGACGTTTTTTGTTTTTCTCACTTCCCTGCATTCTTCATTGTTCATTGACTTTGTCTGCCCCATGACAAGTATGCACCATATAAGTATGTCAATTCCTTCATCCTGCTTTTCCATGAACTGACCTGCTATCCCCTTCTTTCTGCTGTGTGTTTTAATACATGGTATGTCAATTCCTTCATCCTGCTTTTCCAATATATCTGACCTGTTCCCTCTTTGCTTCAATATCTCCCTGGCATGCTCCAGCATCTGTGACCTCCCCCCATGTTCCCCCACCTTCCTTTTATGACCTTTGTTTATTTTGCCTATGTGATGCTGTATCTGGCTTCTTTGATTGAGTGATCAAGGGGTTCTTGTTGCACCCCACCCCCTCACAGCTGAATGCGCTTGTATGTGTACATACTGGGACAGCTCAAAGTCTGCCCAAAGACTTTGTCTGCCCCATGACAAGTATGCACCATATAAGTATGATGCATTGAATTAGGCCAGAATTGGTCCGGAAGTGACCGGAAGGTATTTGACCACATAGTCAATGTAAACAATGTTCGTGTGTCTATTAACTTTCACCTCTATAATACTTCACTTTCTACTGCCCCCGCTGATCCCTAAACCAAGTAATGAACTTTTCATCTCTCCTTCTATCCTCCCCACCCATCTCACCTTCCCCTCAGACATTTTCCTCAATATTACACCCAGTGTCTCCAGACACTCACGGCCACCTCATGGCCTCTCCTGCTCTCACCTACTAACACTCTCACTGCTTCTCCTCACTGCTGGGGATATCTCTCCAAATCCTGGTCCTCCTCACCACATCCCTATTGTCACTTCAAACCAACATCCACAACCTAACACAAATTTCCGCACCTTTCAAACCTCATACACATTCACCAGACCCCCGCTCCCCCAGTCCCACTAAAAGGAGCTCTATGGAGCGCTCACTCTGTCTGCAACAAACTATCCTACATTCATGATCTTTTCATCACTAATAAACTTTCCTTCCTCGCCATCACTGAAACCTGGCTCACCCCCTCTGACACTGCCTCTCCTGCTGCACTTTCTTATGGCGGTCTCCAACTCTCTCACACCACCCGCCCCAGTAACAAGCATGGTGGAGGAGTTGGTTTGCTCTTGTCCGACCAATGCTCCTTTACACCAATTCCACTACCACCCTCGGTTACTCTCCCATCTTTTGAGGTGCACTCCGTTCGCATCTACGCCCCCTCCAACCTTCAACTGGCTGTCATTTACCGCCCTCCAGGGCCAGCCACTGCCTTTTTTGATCATTTCACCACCTGGCTACTACACTTCCTTTCCAACGACATCCCCACCATCATTATGGGTGATTTCAATATCCCCATTGACACTTCCCACCCATCTGTCTCCAAACTTCTAACACTCGCTTCCTCCTTCGGTCTCACCCAATGGTCTTCTGCAGCCACTCACAAAGATGGCCACACGCTGGACCTCATCTTCACTCGCCTCTGTTCCCTATCTAACCTCTCTAACTCACCTCTCCCCCTGTCTGACCACAACCTACTCACATTCTCTTCCCTCTCTTCTCCATCTACGCAACCCCCCCTCCACAAACTTTCACACCCTAGCAGAAATATAAAACACATTGATTTACACGCCCTTTCTCAGTCCCTTCTCCCTCTCACAGACATTGCATTTCTACACGATGCAGATGCTGCTGCAACTTTATACAACACTACAATCTCTGCAGCTCTCGAATCAGCCGCCCCCCTCACACACACCAAAACCCGCACAATCAACAGGCAACCCTGGCACACTAGTCAGACTAAAGAACTGAGACGGGCTTCCAGAATTGCTGAGCGCAGATGGAAGAGGTCTCATTCCACTGAGCACTTAATTGCATATAAAGAGTCCCTCACCACATTTAAGTCCACACTCACTGCTGCAAAACAAACCTACTTCTCATCCCTCATATCCTCTCTCTCTCACAACCCTAAACAGCTATTCAACACTTTTAATTCTCTCCTCCGTCCTCCAGCACCACCTCCCTCTCCTCTCCTCTCAGCTGAAGACTTTGCCTCTTTCTTCAAGCAGAAGGTTGACAACATCAGAGCAAGCTTTGGCCCACAATCACCACAGCCCCTCATCATAGCTACTCAGCCTTCTTCCTCCAAATCCAGCTTCTCCACCATGACAGAAAACAATCTTTCCACTCTACTCTCAAGATCACATCTAACAACCTGTGCACTGGACCCGCTCCCATCCCACCTCATCCACAACATCACCGCAGTCCTCATCCCAGCCTTAACCCATCTCTTCAACCTATCACTAACAACTGGTGTATTCCCTTCATGCTTTAAACATGCCTCTATTACACCCATCCTCAAAAAGCCCTCCCTTGACCCATCCTCTGTGTCAAACTATCACCCCATATCCCTTCTCCCCTATGCCTCAAAACTACTAGAACAGCATGTCCATCTTGAACTGTCCTCATACCTCTCCTCCTGCTCTCTCTTTGACCAGCTACAATCTGGCTTCCGACCGCATCATTCCACTGAAACTGCCCTAACTAAAGTCACTAATGACCTACTAACCGCCAAAGCCAAGCGACACTACTCTATCCTCCTCCTCCTGGACCTGTCCTCTGCCTTCGACACAGTAGACCATTCCCTCCTACTACAGATTCTCTCATCTCTGGGCATCACAGACTTGGCCCTATCTTGGATATCCTCATACCTAACCGACCGAACTTTCAGCGTCTCCCATTCTCACACCACTTCCTCATCTCGCCCCCTATCTGTCGGTGTCCCCCAAGGCTCAGTTCTTGGACCCCTGCTGTTCTCCATCTACACCTTCGGCCTGGGACAGCTCATTGAGTCCTACGGCTTCCAGTATCATCTCTATGCCGATGACACACAGATCTACCTCTCTGGACCTGACATTACCTCTCTACTAACCAGAATCCCACAATGTCTGTCTGCTATTTCATCCTTCTTCTCTGCGCGATTCCTAAAACTTAACATGGACAAAACAGAATTCATTGTCTTTCCTCCTCCTCACTCATCTCCTCCAACAAGCCTTTCCATCAAACTCGATGGTTGCTTACTCTCCCCAGTCTCACAAGCTCGTTGCCTTGGAGTGACCCTCGACTCTGCTCTATCCTTCAAGCCACACATCCAAGCCCTCTTCACCTCATGCCGATTACAACTCAAAAACCTCTCCTGTCTCCGTGCTTTCCTTAACCAAGAATCAGCAAAAACATTAGTGCATGCCCTCATCATCCCCCGCCTCGACTACTGCAACCTCCTGCTCTCTGGCCTCCCTTCCAACACTCTTGCACCCCTCCAATCTATCCTAAACTCTGCGGCCCGCTTAATCCACCTCTCCCCTCGCTACTCCCCAGCCTCGCCACTCTGCCAATCCCTTCACTGGCTTCCCATCACCCAACGACTCCAGTTCAAAACACTAACCATGACATACAAAGCCATGCACAACCTGTCTCCTCCCTACATCTGTGACCTAGTCTCCCAGTACCTACCTGCACGCAACTTCAGATCCTCACAAGATCTCCTTCTCTGCTCCTCCCTTATCTCCTCTTCCCACAATCGCGTACAAGATTTCTCCCGTGCATCCCCCATACTCTGGAACGCTCTACCTCAGCACATCAGACTCTCCCCTACCGTGGAAAGCTTCAAGAGGAACCTCAAGACCCACCTCTTCCAACAAGCCTACAATAGCCCTTAGTCCAGTAGACCACTGCAACCAGCTCTATCCTCACCTATTGTACCATCACCCATTCCCTGTAGACTGTGAGCCCCCGCGGGCAGGGTCCTCTCTCCACCTGTACCAGTCTGTTATGTACTGTTAATGATTGTTGTACGTATACCCTTTCACTTGTAAAGCGCCATGGAATAAATGGCGCTATAATAATAAATAATAATAATAATTGTTCTCAGGCTTTTTTCTCCTGCCTAAAACCATTTTGGGAAGTGGGAATTTTATTGTCTCTCTTGTTTCGGCTTCAGGATGGACTGGTGCCTCAGTTTCAATGTTTATGTTGTGGGACAACTGTTAGATGCGGGGGGAGAGTGGAGGGGGGGATGTTTCTGCAGCTCTAATGAGGCTTTTATATTTATGTCTGCTAATGGTTCTCATGTGGAGGAGGGTTGGAACTCTTTGCTGACTGTGACTGCCTGCACTACATACGCATACCACCAGAATGGCGGGTAGGATTAACATTCTTTCTTGGAATGTTGGCGGCTTGGGGGACCCCAAAAAAAGGGTAGCAGTAATGGAACAGGTCAAATCCTACTTTCCAGCAATCATCTGCCTACAGGAGACACATTTGGAGGGCGAAAAAATAGCATACATGAATCGCTCATGGGTGGGCCATTGTTTCCACTCAACCTACACAGCTCATTCCAGAGGTGTCAGTATTTTAGTCCACAGAGCAATCCCATTTGAGATCATTTCATCCACAGCAGATCAGGAAGGTAGATTCATTTGTGTGCACTGTAAAATATTTAACAAGGAGCTCCTTCTGATAACAGTTTATATACCACCTCCATATAATAATACTGTTATGAACAAAATTGCAGAAATGATTAGCAAAACACCCAATGTACAGGTGGTGTGCACGGGGGATTTCAACATCATCATTCACCCATATTGGGACAAACACAATGCGGGTACTCAGAACACTATCCTAACTCCAAATTTGGGGACACGGTGGCTGAACTGGCACTTTCAGATTTGTAGCAAATTCGAAACCCTGGAATCAAGCGATTCTCAAGCTATTCCAAAACACACAAAACTTTGTCCAGAATAGACCTGATCTTGGGCTCGGAGGGTATACTACCAATGGTGGAAAACACGGAATACCTTCCTAGAGGTTTATCAGACCATTCACCACTGTTGACACAACTTAATATTTTACCCGGGCTTGATCATACCCGTAGCTTGTTGTCCTTTAATCATTTTTGGCTACAGATTATAGATGTTGGCCCGGTTGAACTAGCCCTTGAATACTATTTTCAGGACAACTGTACTGGGGAGATGTCGCTTAACACTGTTTGGGATGCCATGAAGGCCTGTCTGAGGGGGTCACTGATACAGGGGGTCAGTAGATCTAAAACTAAGTTGGCACAATTTGAAATTTTTCTTAAAGAACGGGTCCAGATGATAGAACAAAAGTACATTCTGTCGGGATACACGGGACTTACTGGAATGGAGGGAGGCACAAGAAGCATATGACGCTCACATTAAGGAGCGGGCCACTAACAAAAGACTTTTTTCACAACAGAGATTCTTTGAAGAGGGCGAAAAAGCGGGCCATTTATTAGCGGTGATTGCTAAAGCACAAAGTGCCCCTACAAATGTGTTCCCCCTAAGGGATAAAACCGGGACCATAGTCAATCAACCTGACCAAATTTTGGCTACCTTCTCTGAATTCTACGAACAACTTTACAGTAGTAAACTGCACTATGATAGGGAACAGCTTCTTACCTGAAAGACATCCCCTTGCCCTCACTTTCAGATAATGACCGAGTATATCTAAACTGTCCACTCACACTGGAAGAGTTGCATTTCGCAGTATCATCCATGCCCAATAATAAATCACCGGGTTCAGATGGGATCCCCACAGAGATTTATAAAAAGTTTGGAGACATTCTGCTGCTGTCGACCTTCCAGCAAGCAGCCAAAAATGGCTCTTTGCCACGGTCGATGCGAGAAGTGGTGATAGTTGTCATACCTAAACCTGGCAAGGATCCCCTCATCCCTGACTCTTATAGACCTATCTGTCGGCTACCTACAGGCATCAAGATAATAGCTAAAGTACTAGCTTCCAGACTTAATAAGGTTATACTTTCACTAATCCATTCGGACCAGTCGGGGTTCATGCCTTCCAGATCAACGGCAGTGAATATACGACGGTTACACCTCAACTTACAATTGCCAGTTGATAACCCAGGGGATAGAGTAATTTGCTCCCTAGACGCCACTAAGGCTTTCGACTCTATTGAGTGGGCGTTTCTTTGGGCAGTACTTGACAGATTTGGACTGGGGAGGGATTTTATTTCCTGGGTAAGACTTCTATATAATAACCCTACTGCTAGGATCAAAGTTAATGGATGCCTTACTTCTCCTTTCCACCTAGGTAGGGGCACCCACCAGGGATGCCCGCTATCCGCCTTACTATTTGCTCTGGCCATTGAGCCTAGGGCGGCAATGGTTAGATCCAATCCAACAATTAACAAAATTTATAGGTGGGTAGAGTACTCAGAGGACTAACATATAATCTCAAACCCTAATTAAAATATACATTTTTTTGATATTCATTAAAAAATCCACAAAACAAACACAGACACATAAAAATGATACAACTGGATCAGGTTAACCTTGTAGCGTCCACAAGGAAAACAGGGGAGGGAGGGGTGACAACATAACCCTAGGTAAAGGGATGTATCCCTACCTGCCAACGGGAGGGTATGACACCATAAGTTACCGGGCGCCCCAGTTCCACGTCGGCTTTCCCTCTGCCTGACCCTAATATAGGGGTAAATAGGAGGGTCCTACTTATAATAATACCACTGCATATATGATAAACAGGCAGTTACATCCTCTATACTAATTTCTTGATCCAAAAATATTTTTATATTGGACAACCATAAAATTATTATTGAACAATGTGGTGTACTCAAATATGATACCACAATAATAATCCAATTAAATCCTGGAGTCGTATCACAAGGAGCTCAAAAAAAATTCCTGGCACCACTCCAAAAGAAATGTGGTAAAAATTTGGATAAGCCACAACTACAAAAGTCACTGCAAATAGGCATAAAGATAACAAATGTCCCATTCACATTCAGAGATAAATAGGAAGTAAAAGATAAATCACTTCCCTGAAAAAGCACAAATCCAGGCCTCAACGCGTTTCTCCTCTCCCTTCAGAGGTTCATCAGGAGGCTAAGGGGAGATGGCAGCGGGTCCTGTTCAATAACAATCCATGGCTGTAAGCAGCGTTCATGTGAATGAATGGAATATTTAAAGCATGGCGCCGGGAAAAGGGGCTGTCACATGGATCAATCAAATGAGGGCTTCAGTGTCTACAAGCACAACTGCGCATGACTGTAAACGATAGACGCTAGATGTCTGTGACATCTACTGCGCATGCCCAACGTCCAATGAAACACAGGACGCTGGATCAAAAGTGCAGCTGCCAAGAGGAGTGTCACTATTGTGATCTGCGTCCAATCATCACACAGTGGGTGTGGCTACACGGAAAAGTATTTTGATGCTTTAAATATTCCATTCATTGGGGCGGAGCCTGGACCGGGATATGAGCACACACAGGGAGACACTCTCCTGCTGACTCACCATGATACCGCTGGAGCCGCCGCACAGCTGACGATTATAGTCACAGCAGAGGGCAGGGGAAGTTACCAGCATCCAGCAGGAGAAGTCAGAGCTCCTGAACCGGCAGCATGTCCAGGCGGCGACAGAGGGAAGTTGGAGCAGGCAGAGGGCCTGGATCACAAAATGGCACCGAGGTCAGAGAGAAGGCGGAGAAAGCAAACACAGCCTGCCAGCATCGTATGAAAGCAGCTGCAAATCTTGCACAGTTTGCAAGACAATCAGAGGAATCTCTGGAAGTGCCCGGTAAGATGGTAGAGGAGAAAGGGGAGGAGGAGGAGGAAGATCTGGAGGAGGCTGAAGGAATAGAGGGAAAACCAGGAGAAGACAAACAGGAGGAGGATTCAGGAGAGCAGCAGGCAGCAGAGGAAATACAGGAGAACCCCACTATTAAGGATGTGTTTCAGGGCACACAAGCCCTCACAACATTAACCCAGCAGGTGCTGGGAATACAGGGTGTTATAGCTACTCTCAAAAAAGATCAGAAGAAAACTGATATGAGAACCAGTGATGTGTAGGAAAGAGTGAGAGCAGCTGAGGATCATATAATTACACTGCAAAAAGCAGAGAAAAAGTTCCAGCAGCAAATATCTGAGTTGTCCGCAAAAACCGATGACTTGGAGAACCGTTCCAGGAGGAACAATATAAGACTGGTGGGCGTCCCGGAAAATGTAGAGGGAAGAAATCCTACTGAATTCATAGAAACGTGGCTTAAAGAAAAGATTGGCGTTGATAATTTGACCAAGTTATATGTAATTGAGAGGGCGCACAGAGTCCCAATGCAACCGCAACCACCTAGCAAGGGGCCCCGTATGATGCTGGCGAAACTGCTTAACTACAGGGACCAGGATATTATTCTACGCAAGGCGCGGGATCTGGAGAACCTGACAATTGATGGACACCCAGTGGCTATGTACCCTGAATAATCAGTAACGGTTCAGAAGCAAATAATGCAATTTACAGTGGTAAAGAGACGACTCCGTGAGCTGGGGGTTAAATATTCCATGTAGTTCTCAGCAAAACTTCGAGTAGCAGCACTGGAGAAGGTGCACATTTTTTTGATCGAGACGAGGCCATGAAATGGATAGACATCAATGCAAGGAAGCTGCAAACAGGAGAAGGATAGAAGCAGGCTATGAGGGACACTGCAATTTCGTGATTTTCCTGTACTACAGGGCTGGCTACTCATAAGTATTTGCATATGCTAGAGGAGAAGGAGACTTCATAAGCCCATTTTTATGGCGGTGACTGTACACTTTTTTTTTTTTTTTTTTCCCTTCCAGGTTATTATTGTTGATCTCTTGCTCCTGTCCCTGAATGTTAGATGGGGCAGGGAGAAGTTTCCTAATACTAAGCTGGACAATGACAGGAGGAGGATAATAATTCCCCCCCCCCCTTTTTTTTCTCTTCTGGCCGTGCGGCGGCGATTGATAAATGCTTAAGTTTTCAAAAATTCATTTCTTAGTAGTTTACATTATATGATATATGCAAATGAAAACGAATATGGTGAAGGCGAGAGGTGAGTTAGGGGATTCTGCTCACTGAGATGAGACAGGTTTGGTATGATAGAAAAGGAGGAAGGAGGTTGACCGGTCTGGGGGAGACAGACCTCATTCCCTATAAGGGAGTTAAATATGTAAATCGGAGGTGGAGGAGTTTTGTTCGGGTGGTTCTAATGGGTGGGTTAGGGAAGGGAAAGACTCAGCGTACAGGGGACAGGATGTTTGTTTAAAGATAACCAGTAATTTTCATCATGGGAGAGGAGATTAAAATATTATTTTGGAATGTAAGGGGACTGTCAGAGGTAGAAGAGTTGCAATGATAAAATATATGCTAGACCAGAGACCATCAATAATGTGTGAAATGGAGACGCATTTGTCGAGCGAAACGACAAATGTACTGAACAAGCGATGGGTGCAAAAGGCGTATCACTCTACTTTTTCTACTTATGCTAGAGGGGTCTCTGTGTTGGTCCATAGATCCGCCCTATATGAAGAAGTGGAGACATAGATAGACACAGAGGGACAATATGTAATGGTGATCTGTAAGTTGTATGGACAATTATTATGCATTACTGCTATATATGTTCCACCGCCTTACACTAGTGTCAAAATTAGAGAGGTGAGAGAGTGTTTGACTAAATGTGGCAATTTGCCATTCTTGTTGGTCGGTGACTTTAATAATGTCATAAATACATATTGGGACAGGAGCAGAAACTCACGGGAGGCGAGGAGGGACGGAGCGACAGCATTTGGTATCTTTATTCAAGAATTGGGGTTGGTAGACTTTTGGAGGATAAGGAATTTAGGGATGATTTGTTTTTCCTGTCAGTCAGCGACCCATGGTACGCTTTCCCGTATAGACCTGGCCTTGGGAAATGAACTGATGGATTTTGGAATTTCAAATGTTGAATATTTGGCTAGAGTAATATCGGATCATAGTCCAATACTGGTATCTATTAAAAAACGGCGAGTAGGGGAGAGGCTAACAAGAGAATGGAAGCTACATCCGGTTTGGGTAAAAAGTATTGACATGGACGGTCTAGCCAGTGAGATTCTGGAATATTTTGCCCTTAATAGAGGTAGTGCGGATCCATTGGTAGTTTGGGATGCCATGAAGGAATACCTGAGAGGCCTTTTATTTAGAGACGTTTGCCGTTGTACGTCTCGTAGTATACAGGCGGAGATTGATTGCTCAGAGGCCTTGAAGGGAGCAGAAGCAGCGATGGTAACACAGCCCACACCAGAGAATAGGCAGAAGCTAAAAGCAGCTCAGGAAGAAGTTACCGTATTTTTCGCTTTATAAGACGCACCGGATTATAAGACACACCCCAAATTTAGACATAAAAAAAGGTAAAAAAAAGAAAAATGGGGTCCGTCTTATACTCCGGTGTTCTCTTACCTTACGGTGGCAGCAGTGGTGGTGAAGCAGGGTCACAGGAGGCACAGGTTGTGCTGGCAGGCGCGGCGGGTCAGTGGCAGCGGATCCGTGGTGGCAGGAGCCGCGGGGTCCATGGTGGTGGCAGCAGCAGCGGCGGCGGGTGAGTCGTGCAGCAGGCCGGTGAGTGAGTGCAGTGAGTGTCCCAGTGTCCGCGGTCTCGGTTCAAATGATGGCTCAGTGGTGGCAGCGGCGGTGACGGCTCAATGGTGGCAGCTGCGGTGACTGCTCAGTGGTGGCAGCGGCGGTGACGGCTCAGTGGTGGCAGCGGCGGTGATGGCTCAGTGGTGGCATCGGCGGTGACTGCTCAGTGGTGGCAGCGGCGGTGACTGCTAAGTGGTGGAGCAGACCGATGCCGTGTTTTCCCAGTGTGTCCACGGTTCCGATTCAAGTGATGTTGCCCGGAGCGGCGCATGCGCACATGGAGCTCTCATCTAAGGGCTCAATCTGCGCATGCGCTGACTCCCGGAGCAGCGCGTGTGCAGGTGGAGCTCTCATCCAAGAGCTCCATCTGCGCACACGCCCGCTCCCGGCGCCATCATTTGAAAGTGGGACCGCGGACAAACTGGGTAACTTGCTGCACAGCCGCCCGCCCTGCACGCACAGAGTGGCAGTCAGCAGGCTGCCCGCCCACCCTGCATGCAAGCGGCCGGGTACCTGTGGTTGTGTGCGGGCGGCAGCCAGGTGCCTGTGTGAGGGCGGCAGCCGTCTGCCGCCCGCACGGGCACCCAACCATCGGCCGCACACAGCGCCCGGCCGCACACAGCCACGGGTACCCGGCTGCTACTGCACGCAAGCACAGGTACCCGGCCGCTTGCACGCAGCCACAGGCACCCGGCCGCCCGATCGCTGCACAGACAGGACCCCCAGGTACCGCTATATTCGGATTATAAGACACATCCCCCATTTTCCTCCCAAATTTTTGGCAAATGAAAAAGCCCCGGGAGTAGATGGTCTACCGGTGGAGGTATACAAATCCTTGTAAGAAATACTCTTACCCAATTTGCTGAGTGTCTTGGAGGAGGCAAGGGAGAGGGGGACACTGCCAGAGTCTATGAGGGAGGAGATAATAACAGTAATACCTAAAGAGGATAAGGATCCAAAACTCCCTGAATCATACAGGCCCATCTCACTGTTAACGACGGATGTAAAATTTTTTGCCAAAGTACTTTCTAATCGATTAACAGAAGTGATATCTACCCTAATCCACCAGGATCAGTCGGGTTTTATGCCTAATAGATCCACAGCAAAAAATATACGACGATTATACCTTTACATGCAACTGCCGGTGGACAATCCGGGACAGAGAGTAATAACCTCATTAGATGCTCATTAAGCATTTGACAGTGTGGAATGAGGATACCTGTGGGGAGTGCTAAGACATATGGGATTTGGCCCTAATTTTATATCCTGGATACAGCTGTTTTATACTAGACCAGTAGCTAAAGTGAGGATTAATGGAATATTGTCATACATGGTGGATCTACAAAGGGGTACTCGCCAAGGATGTCCGCTCTCACCTCTCCTTTTTGCTCTGGCAGTGGAACCACTGGCGGCTGCTATACGGCAGAACAGAGACATAAAGGGATTTGTATATGGCCATCTAGAAGAGAAGATAGCCCTCTATGCAGACGACATTCTATTGTTTCTGGGAGACCCAGGGGCATTGTTGAGCTGTGCCATGCAGGTGATCGAGCAGTACGGGGGGGATCTCTGGACTGACTATCAATTGAACCAAATCAAATCTGTTTCAGATGGACGCGGGAGTGGATATGTCAATCCTTGGTGATGAGGTCAACAGACTGTGGGTTGTGGACAAGTTTAGATATATGGGCATTCAGGTATCCATGCCAATTGGGAATTACATTACTATTAATCTAGTCCCTTTGCTGAAGCAACTGCGAAGTAAGATAACTGCTTGGAATAAGCTTTATCAGTAATAGGACGGATTAATCTTATTAAAATGGTGCTTATGCCCAAGATACTCTGTGTTGCACAATTCTCCTGTTTGGATCCCTTAGAGTCACTTTAAGGAGATTGATTCCATGTTCCGTGCACTAATATGGAAGAACAAGCAAGCCAGACTTAAACTCGAGACGCCACAGAGACCGAAGGATGAGGGGGGGCTAGCACTACCATATCTAGGAATATATTATCTGGCAGCTCAGAGTCAACATTTCAGGGGATGGGCAGATTCAGGAGTGGTAGACGCAGCATCCAGACTCTTAGGGCATGTTCTGCATCGGAAACCATTAGTGTTCGGACTGGAGGACGGATCATTTGGGAGAATAGGAAAAAAGAGCCCCACACTTAACCTGATGAATAGAATCTGGAGGAAGATCAAGCAAATAAGAGGGATTACAGCAATAACTGAATTCTCTCCATTTTGGGACAATGAAAACTGTTCTGAGATATACAAGATAGGCAAAATTAAGGAATGGGCACGTAAAGGTATATGGTATATAGGGCAAATTCTTAGCCAGGGACGTCTGAAATCGTTTACACAAATACAAGATGAGTTTGGGATATCCCCACTTGGGTGGTACCAGTACAAACGGTTGGCACATGCAGTGGTGGCTCAGCAATCATTGCTGGTACAGGCAGACCTAGTACTGAAATATGTGTGTAGTAGTGGACCCACAAGAAGAACCATATCTATTATATATAGGGACCTACTCCATACATATTTGCTTGATCACCCGGAAACACTAGGACTAAATGGGAGGCAGAGATAGACAGAATCACTGATGAGGTATGGGATAGTGTTTTGGAATACATACCTAAATTATCAATGAGTGACCAGCAAGATTATCCCACCTCTACGTGGTGCATAGGGCATATAGATCCCCGCTAATTATGTGTAAAATGGGATTGAGGAGTAACTCCGACTGTCCTAGATGTAATGGAGAAGGTGCCGGCATTTTTCACATGTGGATGCGCTCCAGGTTGGCACCCTTTTGGATAACTGTTCTTTATAGAATAGAAGGGGCTTATAGATGTAAACTTCCCAGACAACCCCTGGTCTGTCTTTTAGGTTACATGGAAGAAATAAGAGTAGACAACAATTTTAAAATAGTGATAGCCAGACTGCTGTATGCGGCAAAGAAAGTAATTGCCAAACACTGGATGCAGGGGGACCCACCGACTAGAGGGGAATTTGTCGCATATGTTAATCATATTGTTCGAATCGAGAGAAGCATATATGGGAAAAGGAAACAACTCGCACTTTTTGATAGAATGTGGAATCCGTTGTTGCAGTATGGATAAATATTAGAGTTGAGAGATGTTGGACTAGGGGCAGAGATAGTTCTATACATTCCAATATATGCTATTGAAGGGTTAAAATGTAAGATCTTTGATATTGATATGGGTAATATGTACGCTGAGGGGGGAGGGGATGTTGGGGAGGGAAAGTTTATAGTTCTGCTCGTTATTGCTGAAAATAGAACACATGCTTTGTATACTTGGTGAAAAATAAAAATGTATCTGATTAAGAAAAAAAAATATTCCATTCATTCACATGAACGCTGCTTACAGCTATAGATTGTTATTGGACAGGATCAGGGAAGTGATTTATCTTTTACTTCCTAGTTATCTCTGAATGTGATTGGGACATTTGTTATCTTTATGGCTATTTGCAGTGACTTTTTTAGTGGTGGCTTATCCCAATTTTTTCCACATTTCTTTTGGAGTGGTGTTAAGCTGGGTTTACACACTGCAACGTCTCAAACGACATCGCTGTAACGTCACCGGTTTTGTGACGCAATAGCAATGTCGTTTGCGATGTTGCAGTGTGTGAAACGCATCAGCAACCTGGCCCCTGCTGTGAAGTTGCTGATCACTACAAATCGTTCAGGACCATTCTTTGGTCCTTTGTTTCCCGCTGTGCAGCATGATCGCTAGAAAGTTTCAGTGTGTAAAGGGACTTTGCAGCGACTTTGTTAGCGACTTCCCTTTCAAAAAGCTGCTTTTCAACGTCCCCAATGACTAGCTAGGTCGTTCTGCAGGTCCGGATCGCTGTTGCGTCGTTGGCCAGGTTTGCCTATTTGACAGCTCACCAGAGACTCACCAGAGACTTTGGGAGGTCGCTATTGCGTCACAAAACCGGTGACGTTACAGCGATGTTGTTTGCGATGTTGCAGTGTGTAAACCCAGCTTAAGGCATTTTTTTGAGCTCCTTGTGATTTGACTCCAGGATTTATTTGGAATATTATTGTGGTATCATATTTGGGTACACCACTTTGGTCAATAATTTTATGGTTTGTCAAATATAAAAATATTTTTTGGATCAAGAAATTAGTATAGGGGATGTAACTGCCTGTGTATCATATATGCAGTGGTATTATTGTAAGTGGGACCCTCCTATTTACCCCTATAATGGGGTCAGGGAGAAGGAAAGCGGACACGGAACAGGGGCGCCTGGTAACTTATGGTGTCATACCCTCCATTGGCAGGTAGGGACACATCCCTTTACCTAGGGTTATGTTAGCACCCCTCCCTCCCCTGTTTTGCTTGTGGACTCTACAAGGTTAACCTGATCCAGTCTGTATCATTTTAATGTGTCTGTGTTTGTTTTGTGGATACTTTGGGATTTTTTAATGAATATCAATAAAAATGTATATTTTAATTAGGGTTTGAGATTATATGTTAGTCCTCTTAGATCCAATCCAGACATAACAGGGAGGAAAAAATAGCGTTGTACGCAGATGACACACTCCTTTTTCTGGCCAATGCAACATCATCCCTGCCAAGGGCAATGGGGGTTATACAAGAATTTGGGAAGTACTCAGGTCTATCAATCAACTGGGAAAAGTCTGTATTACTTCCGGTGGATGGAACCACAAACTCACCTAACTACGTACACTCGGGCCTACAGGTTGTTGTACCAGTTTAAATATTTTGGGATAATGGTCACCACTCATGTCGAGGATTATGAGAGTCTCAACCTAACCCCTATTCTGTCAAAATTTAAGGCTAAGAAGCAATTCTGTTCTCGCCTGCCCTTCTCAGCAGTTAACCTGATCAAAATGATCTGGATGCCCCAACTATACAAGCTACACAACTCTCCACAATGGGTCTCTCAAACATTTTTCCATACGGTAAACACATTATTTTGGGAATTCATCTGGGGCGGACAGATGCCGCGCATTAGGCTCGAGACCCTGCAGAGGGATAAAAGTAGGGGAGGTCTGGCGGTACCCAATCCATGGGTTTACTATCTGGCGGCTCAGCTTCAGCACATTCGGGGATGGGAGGACCCTGGAGGTGGGGGGGCACAGTATATGATTCTACCACAATATTTTCACTCCACTAGTCTATACGAGGTTCTAGAGGCAGGAGGTTTCGAAGCTGCTGCTAATAGTTGACCAACCCTACTACTAATCCAAAAACTTTGGGATAAAACTAAAAAAACTACAAGACATTCAGGGAATTTCACTATACACCTCTATATGGAAAACTCCATGGTTACCTAACTTGCATCGTTTAGGAGGGTTTGGGAGCTGGGCTTTGAGAGGGATAAATAGATTCACACACATTGTGGAGGAGGGCCAACTCAGAGGCTTTCCTCAGTTGCAAGCGGAGTTTGAGATCCAGAATTCGGAGTTTTATAAGATCTTGCAACTGAGAAATGCCTATCAGGCAGAAACCCTATTACGGGTAGAGCATTGGAGCAGAACAAAGTCATGCAACGCATAGCAACCTCTGGAGGCTCAGCGGGAGTGATCTCTTGTTTATATTGGGATCTAATATATCTGGTGCACTGGAATTGTCCAGAAAACGCAAAAGAAAAATGGGAACGAGCTATAGGACCTATTAAGGTTAACCAATGGGTAGAAATTTTAGAATTCCAAGTCTATCATTGGGGGAGGCATACAGACTGTCACACCTGTACGTTATTCACCAAGTATATTGCACTCCTAGATTTCTGTTTGATCTTGGAGTTAGAACTGACCCCTTCTGCCCGCGATGCAAAATATGTTTCGCAGATTTCTTACATATGATCTGGTCGTGTCCTGATATTGAACATTACTGGAGAGAGGTGACAGGAATAATCAATAGAGTATATATGATAGAGACGAGCTTGACTCCCTTTGTTTGTATTTTGGGATACGTGGAGGATTTACCTTTGGCGGGGGAGGGCAAAGTGGCCGTATCTAGACTATTATATATTGCCAGGAAACTAATCGCTCAACACTGGACCTCGGACCACAGTCCTACAATACCTGAATATGTCAAAAAAGTTAATTGGGTGATAAATGTGGAGAAAAGTATATATCGAAAAAGAAATGACGTCGCCAAATTTGAAAAAAATATGGGCACGATGGATACACGGGTCAGGGTTGGCTTCGAGGGAATTGATTAGGTTCAGATTGGGCTTACTCTAAATTGATATGGGGAAAAGGGCGAGAAATTTCTGCAGAACTTATCTATAATGATGACGGTGGTTCGGGGAGAAGAGAGTAGCATGGGAACAGGTCAAAAATGACATTTAACTGTGTACAATGCCAAACAAACCAAAAACTCAAAAGAAAAACAAAAGTCTAATTGGATTAATTGATAAATGTAATAATGGTACCTAAGAACTTATGTCTAGGAATGTGTGGAGCTGTAGATTTGACATGAACTCTCCTCTCTACAAGACTGTTTCTTTAATGTTTGTTGGGGAAGGGGAGGGTTGGGAGGTGGTAGAGGCTGGGTAGTCTCCAATGTTTATTTGGTTGTAACTTGTAAAACTTTAATAAAAACATTTAATTAAAAAAAAAATATCGGTACCTCATCACCCATTCTCTAATCCCGAGTCACTAACCCTGTTACAAAAAAGTCTAAGAATATGCGATACAGCAGTCAATTACGGAGCTCAGTTCCCTCAATCTTCGTGGATGAATGCCATCTGGCCCGTGCAATTTGTCAATGTTTAATTTACTCAGACGCAGGCGTACTTCTTGTGTTAAATTAATTATATCAGGTGGTGAACTTTGATTTTTGACTTGTTGAATGGAACAGTCAGTTCCTTGGTGAACACGGATGAGAAATGCCTGTCTAATATGTCTGCCTTTTGTTTGTCCTCTAATTACCTTATGTTTTAAGGGGCCGATACTATCCTTTTTTTCTTTTGGCAGTAGTGTATTTATAAACATTTTTGGCTTTTATATTAATGTCCTTGGCGATTTTTGTTCCAGTAGCTAATTTTGCTAGCTTGATTTCATTTTTTTTTTTACACTTTATATTGATATTTTTATACTCCTGAAATGCTATTTCTGTATTCTCAGCCTTCAAGATTTTGAACACCCTTTGTTTTTGTTTTATTATACTTTGTACTGTCTTATTCATTCATAGTGGTTTCTTTTTATTCCTGGACATTGTATTTCCAGAGGGTATCATTTTTTACAGGACTCGAAGTATATCCTTAAACTTACCCCATTTATTTTTGGTATCTCCAATTACCATGACATTGTCCCAATCTACACAATTAAGCTTTTCCCCTAATTTGTTGAAATTCGCTTTTCTAAAATTCCAGGTTTTAGCATTTCCCCTTTCAAATGTTGTTTTGAATACTACTTTGAAGCTTATCATATTATGATTGCTGGTGCCCAAGAGCTCGTGGATCTGTTCATCTGAAATTGTATCTGGTCTATTTGACAGAACCAGATCTAGCAAATTATTTTACCTCGTTGGTTTAGCTACCATCTGAGTGGTGATTGTCTTGAATTGTAGATAAGAACTTACAGCTTTTAGCACAACCCAGAGATTCTACTGTACTTCCCCTTTATTAGCTCATATGGTATGTGTTTGTGGGATGCGCACAACTCTTAAAACCTTTAAGAGATCCCCAACAAAAAATATACTTTAGCCCCTGGAGGTCTTAGGCTATGTGCACACAGTGCGTTTTTTTGCGGCATTTTTGCACGTTTTTCGGGTGCGTTTTTGGCCTCAAAACTGCATGACTTTTCTTCCCCAGCAAAGTCTGAGTTTTCATTTTTGTTGTTCGCACACAACCTTTTTTTTAAGGTGTGTTTTTGAGCTTAAAAAAAAATGGACATGTCAATTCTTTCCTGCGTTTTTCTGCGTTTTCCCTTCATGCAATGCATTGGAAAAACGCAGCAAAACGCAGAGATCAAAACGCAGCCAAAAACGCACCAAATCGCAGTAAAAACGCATGCGTTTTTTGCCGCGGGTGCGTTTTTAGCGGCCAAAAACGCAGCGTCAAAAAAACGCAGCGTGTGCACATAGACTTAGGCAGAAGATATCATGGTCAAGTTTCCTATCACGGTTTTACATAGGAAATATGATATGTATTGTCATCAATTTGCGCTATATAAATTTGAGGCTGATGCACAGGTCTCAAAGTTACATAAAAATGTGCGCTACATTCGTCATTTTGTCACAATGCTGAAAATATGTCCTACAGCTGTGGAATTTATGCAAACTTAAATATTCATTAATGTATGCTGGCTCTGAAAAACCTATGATCCTGCTTTGATCAGAGTAAACTTGGGCCAGAGAAGTGAAATTGCCATCCTCTGTGTGTAACAAACAAAAAGTCTTGCTGTCTTTTTCTCAAACATTTCTGTGCTGTAACTACCTGTCCATACTAGGTCTTACATCAATAGGTCTTAAGGCTGCTTTACACGAGTCGATATATTGTGCGATGCATCGTTAGGGTCACGGATTTTGTGACGCACTTCTGTCATTCGTAACGACATCTTCTCATGTGACAGCTCCTTGCGAGTCCAACCGATGCCTAATCGTTTGAAATTCGGCCATCGTGTACTCATCGTTTAATTCCATAAAATCGTTCAGTTTAGTCTTCATGAACAACACATTGCAAAGTGTGACACCGTGTAATCGGCCATCCTCGTAGTTGTTTGTGACGTCATTAAACGTTCAGGGCGTATTTGTGGTTTTAAATAATCACGCCTAATCTATTCAGATTGGTTGTAGCAGATGCGTTTTGATTGGTTATTACTGTTATAAAATACGGAGCTGTAGTCATGATGTGTCAACATTCAGCCTTGGCGTCATGCACAGTGTTTTATAGTGCATTAGTCCTAATTTTTCTTACGTTTGTTTGTTCGCTGCCAATCGCCCCATTTTGTGACTCCTGAATGGAAAGCATACTTGTTGATGACCTTGGAATCTCTTGTTCTCTTGTGAAGTCAAGCAGATCAAAATACCACAGCCGTGGGACATAAAGATCGGCAGTGGCAGCCCCTGAACGTCGTGACTCCTCGACTTTGAGTTCCTTTTTATATACAGTGCGTATGTCTTGTATTTTTTTCTTGATAAGATTTATATCCACAGGCTCATTAGGAAAATGGTTTTTATAGATACTAATCAGATCCGCATAAGCTGCTTGTTTGATGCGTTTGTTACTATATTCAGGCGATTTAATTTTCCAAAGACAGGTTAATGTGCGATATTTTTCAATGAAATCACGCAAAAATAATTCGTTTTGATGAGCCGTCATCTGTGAAGGAATATATGAGAACATTTTATTTTACACTGTTATATGTTTTGAAAACGAAAGATAACAAAAATGAAAAAAAAAACAAAACCTTATGTTTAAAAAAACATAATACACGTTAAAAAATTTAAAAAAAAAAGTAAAAATTATACATGAGACACATTGTGAACGGATAAATAACACAATAAAAAAACCATAAAAAACCAAAACTAACCCACCTTTTGAAGATAGATACTCTGAAATCGACATAAACCAGACCACAAACAATAAACAAGACTGATGCTAAGGACACACGAGGCAACAAAGACGGACGCACAAGAGAAACAATATATATGGGATCTAACCAATCAACCACATTAGCAGAACTGGATTGAGCAGGTCAGAAGAATTCAGGGCGTGCAACACTCCAGACAACGTCACGGAGGGGTGTATAGTTTGCCTAATTACGCCCATACAAAAGACAGATTGACCAAAGGAAAACATGTGTGAAGCCTTTTGGACGTCCGCCATGGCCAATCAATATATCGATGAGCGCTTTGGGGTCGTTTAACAACACTCAACGTGTGACACATGGACAACTACCTATCAGCGATACAAACAAAAAAAAAAAAGACTTTGCCAAAGAAATCGCACGATGGATTGGCTCGTGTAAAGCAGCCTTTAGTGTCAGCTCACCATCTCTCTTCCCAAGTTATAATTAACGCCATATGTTCCATGTGGGGGGTGTATATATGTCCTATTCAGAGATTTTTTAAGAATTTTATATTTTCTCTGTGACATTTTTCTAAGTGGACTAATATCACTTTAGTGAGAAAGGTGCTGGAATTTCTAGCATTTATGTATATGGAAGAATAACATGTATTTTGGAATTTACGTTTAACTAGCTGTAGTACCAGACATCTCTCCTTCTCTGGCACTTTCTGTCTCTGTCTGTATCTTTGTCTCTCTCTGTCTCTCTCTCTGTCAGTCTCTTTGTCTAGGTCAGTCTCTCTCTCTCTGTCGCTCTGTCAGTCACTCTGTCTCTCTCTTTCTCTCCCGGTCTTTCACTCTTTCCCTTTCTGTCGGTCTGTCTCGCTCTCTCCCGGTCTGTCTCGCTCTGTCTCCCGGTCTGTCTCGCTCTGTCTCCCGGTCTGTCTCGCTCTGTCTCCCGGTCTGTCTCGCTCTGTCTCCCGGTCTGTCTCGCTCTGTCTCCCGGTCTGTCTCGCTCTGTCTCCCGGTCTGTCTCGCTCTGTCTCCCGGTCTGTCTCGCTCTGTCTCCCGGTCTGTCTCGCTCTGTCTCCCGGTCTGTCTCGCTCTGTCTCCCGGTCTGTCTCGCTCTGTCTCCCGGTCTGTCTCGCTCTGTCTCCCGGTCTGTCTCGCTCTGTCTCCCGGTCTGTCTCGCTCTGTCTCCCGGTCTGTCTCGCTCTGTCTCCCGGTCTGTCTCGCTCTGTCTCCCGGTCTGTCTCGCTCTGTCTCCCGGTCTGTCTCGCTCTGTCTCCCGGTCTGTCTCGCTCTGTTTCCCGGTCTGTTTCGCGGTCTGTCTCGCTCTGTCTCCCGGTCTGTCTCGCTCTGTCTCCCGGTCTGTCTCGCTCTGTCTCCCGGTCTGTCTCGCTCTGTCTCCCGGTCTGTCTCGCTCTGTCTCCCGGTCTGTCTCGCTCTGTCTCCCGGTCTGTCTCGCTCTGTCTCCCGGTCTGTAACGCTCTGTCTCCCGGTCTGTAACGCTCTGTCTCCCGGTCTGTCTCGCTCTGTCTCCCGGTCTGTCTCGCTCTGTCTCCCGGTCTGTCTCGCTCTGTCTCCCGGTCTGTCTCGCTCTGTCTCCCGGTCTGTCTCGCTCTGTCTCCCGGTCTGTCTCGCTCTGTCTCCCGGTCTGTCTCGCTCTGTCTCCCGGTCTGTCTCGCTCTGTCTCCCGGTCTGTCTCGCTCTGTCTCCCGGTCTGTCTCGCTCTGTCTCCCGGTCTGTCTCGCTCTGTCTCCCGGTCTGTCTCGCTCTGTCTCCCGGTCTGTCTCTGTCTCTCTCTCTGTCAAATTCAAATTCAAATATGCTTTATTGGCAGGACCAAAATACAATTAGTGTTGCCAAAGCAAGAGAAATACAGTAAGTGTGGTGGGAGGGGATCAGGGTTATGGGGGAGTTGGGGGCACAATTTGGGCTCTGAAAGTCCATTTAGGGGCCTTATCCCTCAGCTTATGAAATGTGGTGACATATTGGGTGGCGATCTCCACCATTGATTCCTCTTCCCCCAGTAGGAAGCGGAGTTTCATGTCCTCATCTATGGATGGAAAGTCCGGGGTATGGGTGGTAAATTTCTGGAAGTGGGTGGCCCTCACTGCTGAGTATTTGTCACATTGCAGCAGGAAGTGCGCCTCGTCCTCCAGAGACCCCTGCTGGCAGTGCTGGCACAGTCTCTTCTCTCGCAGCTTGTATGTCTGTCGGTGCCGCCCTTTTTCCACCTCTAGGCTGTGGGCACTCAGTCTGTACAGGCTCAGGGTCTGCCTGTCTTTGGGGTGGCGTAACCTTTCCAGATATAGGGCCAGAGTGTAGTCCCTCCGAAGTGACTGGTAGATGGTGAGTTTCTGGGAGTTCTCTAATTCACTCTTCCAGTCCTCTATGTATTGCATCTTGCAGCTCTCTGAGATCTTTTATTTGGGCTTTTGTCAGGCTGTACTGGCTGCCGCAGTTCCTGGCTTGCTCTGGGCTCTGGCTCAGCAGGGCTTTATGATGGTAGGAGCTGGGGTTGCTGTTCTGTATGTGCACCTGGTGTGATAGCGCCCTCTTGTGTATACTGAACCATAAGGGGGATTGGCCCAGCTCTGCCCGACTTGGAGGAGATATTTACAGAACTCCATGTAGAAGACTTAAGTTGGGCTGGAATCCCACTTTGTGTGGTCTGGGTAGGTCACTGGGCCCCATACCTCGCTGCCATATAGCAGTATAAGGGTGATGACGCTGTCAAATATCTTGAGCCAGACTCTCACAGGTGGTTTGAGGTGGTACAGTTGTCTTCTGATGGCGTAGACGGTTCTGCACGCTTTTCCTTTCAGGGCTTCTGCTGCTTGCTTGAGGCTCCCGTTATTGCTTAGCTCCAGACCGAGGTAGGTAGGTATAGCTGCTGGTTTTCTTCAGCGTGGTGCCATTTAATGTGAAGGAGGGAGAGCATATTTTATTCTGGTTCCTCATCTGAAACACCATGACTTTGGTCTTCTTTTGGTTGATGGAAAGCGCCCATGTGGTGCAGAATGTTTCCAGTACTGCCAGGCTATCTTGGAGGCCTTTCTCGGTTGGGGAGAGTAGCAGGAGGTCGTCTGCGTACAGCAGGAACTTCACCTCTCGGTCATGCAGACTGAGGCCTGGAGTGGGGGAGGACTCTAGAGCTGTTGCTAGTCCATTTATATAGATGTTGAATAGAGTTGGGCTCAGGCTGCAGCCTTGTCTGACCCCACGGCCCTGTCAGAAGAAAACCGTCCTCTTCCCGTTCACCTTCACGCTGTACCGGTTCTCAGTGTATGAGCTCTTGATCACGTCGTAGGTTCTGCCACCTATTCCGCTTTCCAGAAGTTTCAGGAACAGGCCAGTGTCTGTCTGTCTCTCTCTCTCTGTCTCTCTCTCTCTTTCTCTGTCTCTCTCTGTCTCTCTCTCTTTCTGTCTCTCTGTATCTCTCTCTGTCTCTGTCTTTCTCTCTGTCTCTGTTTCTCTCTGTCTGTTTCTGTCTCTCTCTCTTTCTGTCTCTCTCTCTGTCTGTCTCTGTCTGTGTGTCTCTCTCTGTCTCTCTCTGTGTCTGTCTCTCTCTCTCTCTTTCTCTGTCTCTCTCTCTCTGTCTCTCTCTCTCTGTCTCTCTCTTTCTCTGTCTCTCTCTCTCTCTGTCTCTCTCTCTCTCTGTCTGTGTCTGTCTCTCTCTCTGTCAATGAAATCAAATATGCTTTATTGGCAGGACCAAAATACAATTAGTGTTGCCAAAGCAAGAAAAAGTGTGACAGGGGAGTGGATTGAGGTTGTGGGGATGGGGTGTTGGGGGCACAATTTGGGGAATTATGGTCCATTTGGAGATCTTTAGTTCCTCTCAGCTTATGACATGTGGTGACATATTGGGCGACGATCTCCACCATTGATTCCCCCCCCCACCCCCCTAGTAGGATGCAGAGTTTCATCTCCTCGTCCATGGATGGAAAGTCCGGGGGGAGGCCCTCACTGCTGAGTATTTGTTACAGTGCAGCAGGAAATGCGCCTCGTCCTCCAGAGCCCCCTGCTGGCAGTGTTGGCACAGTTTGTTCTCCCGCGGCTTGTATGTCTGTCGGTGCCGTCCTGTTTCCACCTCTAGGCTGTGGGCACTCAGTCTGTATAGACTCCGGGTCTGCCTGTTTTTGGGGTGCCGTAACCTTTCCAGATATGGGGTCAGAGTGTAGTCCCTCCGAAGTGACTGGTAGATGGTGAGTTTCTGGGAGTTCTCTAATTGACTCGTCCAATCCTCTATGTATTGCATCTTGCAGCTCTCTGAGATCTATTTTATTTGGGCTTTTGTCAGGGTGTGTTGCTGACTTTGGCTGTACCGGCTGCTGGGGTTCCTGGCTTCCTCTTGGCTCTTGCTCAGCAGGGCTTTATGATGGAGGAGCTGTTCTGTATGGTCTGACAAATTGAAATTGAACTAGCTGGCCATAATGACCATCATTTGGAGGAAAAAGAGAGAAGCTTTGAAGCCTAAGAACACCAACCCAACTGTGAAACACTGGGGTGGCAGCATCATGCTGTGAAGTTATTTTGCTGCAGGAGGGACTAGTGCACTTCACAAAATAGATGGCATCATGAGAAAAGAAATGCATGTATCAATACTAAAGCAACATCTCAAGACATCAGCCAGGATCTTAAAGCTTGGGGGGTAATGGGTCTTCCAAATAGACAATGACTTGAAACATACTGTCAAACTGGTTACAAAGTAGCTTAAGGATAACAAAGTCAATATTTTGGAGCTGCCATCACAAAGCCCAGATTTCAAGCCTATTGAAAATGTAAGGGCAAAGCTGAAAAGGCAGGTGCGAGCAAGACCTACAAATATGGCTCAGTTAGACCAGTTCTGCCAGGAGCAGTGGCGTACCGTCAATAGAGGCAGACCACGCTACTGCTACAAGGCCCGCGAGCGGGAGGGGCCCGGGGCGGCTCCCTGCAGTGTCTGCGTTTTCACTTTAATGCATCATGCCCCCATGCCATCACCAAGAAGCTGATAATGCCACTGGGTGCCGGCACTGTTTGTCTAGCTGTAGGCTGGTCAACGCAGAGATGCAGACTCACCCACACTGCACACTGTGCGCGGCCTGTGCTGAAGAAGAGGGAGTGGCCAGGCAGCTTTTTCCTCCAATCAGAGAGCTGTCAGAGATGCCAGAAGGAGAATAGCCAATCAGGAGAGGGGGCGGAGCTTGTTTAGTACAGTTGCGGGAGAATGAAATGATGAAAAGGAAACATTGCTGGAGTGGAGGAAGAGTAGTGACCACAGAAAAGCGGAAACAGCAGAAAAAAACAAGTAAGCAGCGGAGAACAGAAGGAATAGAAAAAAAAAGGCGAGGAGAAGCCAGGACAACTGACAAGAGGTGCATGCAACAGGAAGACCAGAGCCACTATCATCAACTCTCAGAGCACAGGAGCAGGTGAGTATTATAATGTACAAACGTCTGCCTGTAAAGGCCCCGTTACACGCAACGACATTGCTAACGAGATGTCGTTGGGGGTCACGGAATTCGTGACGCACATCCGACGTCGTTAGCGATGTCGTTGCGTGTGACACGTACGAGCGACCACTACCAATGCAAAATACTTGCCAAGTCGTTGATTGTTGACTTGTCATCCATTTCCAAAATATCGTTGCTGCTTTTGGACGCAGGTTGTTCGTCGTTACTGAGGCAGCACACAAAGCTACGTGTGACACCCCAGGAACGACTAACAACACCGTACCTGCGTCCTCCGGCAACGAGGTGGGTGTGACTTTCATGCAGCTGTTCTCCGCCCCTCCGCTTCTATTGGACACCTGCCGTGTGATGTCGCTGTGATGCTGCACGAACTGCCGCCTTAGAAAAGAGGCTGTTTGCCGGCCACAGCGACGTCGCTAGGAAGGTATGTGACGGGTACTAGCGATATTGTGTGCCACTTGCCCGTGACAGGCAAACGACGGGGGTGGGTGCTTTCACGAGCGACATTGCTAGCGATGTCGCTGTGTGTAAAGCGCCCTTTACACTACAGAAAAACTGCCCTGTGCTGTGCCATCACTTTGTGTGTGTGTGTGTGTGTGTGTGTGTGTCTGTTGTGCCCCTGTGCTTGTGCCATCACTGTGTGTGTGTGTCGCCCCTGTGCTGTGCCATCACTGTGTGTCTGATGCCACTGTGCTGTGCCATCACTGTGTGTGTGTGTGTGTGTCTGTTGCCCCTGTGCTGTGCAATCACTGTGTGTGTGTGTGTGTGTGTCTGTTGCCCCTGTGCTGTGCCATCACTGTGTGTGTCTGTTGCCCCTGTGCTTTGCCATCACTGTATCTGTTGCCCCTGTGCTGTGCCATCACTGTGTGTGTGTCTGTTGCCCCTGTGCTGTGCCATCACTGTGTGTGTGTATGTGTGTGTGTCTCTTGCCCCTGTGCTGTGCCATCACTGTGTGTGTTTTGCCCCTGTGCTGTGCCATCACGGTGTGTGTGTTTTGACCATGTGCTGTGCCATTAGTGTGTGTGTGCCTCCCCTGTGCTGTGCCATCACTGTGTGTGTGTATGTATTATCCCTGTACTTTGCAGAGTTTTACTATAGATCCGAAGGCTATGAAGGTCATAATCGTTACCATTATATGGGGGAGGCAGATGTGAAAATGTATATTGTGTGTGCGGTGAGGCGCACGATTAAGGGCATCCCTACTTTAGGCCAAGTTCACACATTGCAGATTTTTGGGGATTTGCAGTGTGATCCCACTGGTCGTGCTGCAGTGGGCTCTGCTCAGTAATAGGACGGTGGTTATATTCAGACTCTATTTGGTGATATTTGGTCATGGTGTGATGTCATTATTTTGCAATGTATTATTGGCATTGGTATGGTGGGTGTTGTTCAGTAACACTATGTAGTGTTATGTGTTATTACTGACTATAAGCCTCCCCCAGTAACATGTATGATGATTATTATATTAATACTTTATTGTAATTTTTTTTATCAGAGGAGGGGGGGGAACCCATTCAGACTTTTGCTATGGGGCCCCATGATTTCTATGTATGCCCCTGGCCAGGAGGAATGGGCCCAAATTCCTACCACCTATTGTGGGACGTTTCTGGAAGTAGCTCCAAAATGTTTGACCGAAGTCATACAGTTTAAAGGCAATGGTACCAAATTCTAATGAAATGGTTTTCACTTTGCAGAGACTAATAAAAAATGCCTTAAAACATTCTAACTCTCCTTATTCTGGCATTTGGCAAATAAACAATTTTGGTTCATAATTGACCTAAAAAGGGAAAGGTTTATTATGATTTAATGTCAGATTGTGAGAAAAACGTGAGAGTGGGGGGGTGGTTTGAGCCGCCGCACTCCATACACCGGGTGGTGACTGAAGCTGCACTGGCGCCACTCACATGACTGAAACATGAACACTGCTGGGAGGATTAGATTTCATTTCCTCTCATCAGCTGGGTTTAATATGCAAGCAGGCAGGTTCAGAATGCTATTAACCTGCAGATTAACCCTGTATCTGCAGGCTAATAGCATTTTTCCATGTTACTGGTTCCCTTTAATAAGCCGCAAGGACTTGTGTAGGCACAAATGAATCAGTGATCTGTTTCACATTGATCCTAAATATATGGTCATCGACGAATAATAGCCCATGCCTTATTTTTGTGTGCCTTTTTAGTTTTTCACAAAATTCTGTGGCATAAAGCATCATGTTATTAAAATGTTGTTCTTCCCTAACCAAAGCCTATAGCTATGTATGTATTTATGAACCACTGTGTACAAAATGTTATATTCTTTTTTTTTTCCATAATATAATGTAATTAATAAAAATCATTGACCAATGCTTTTATTTTCACTGTTTAATTTAGAAGCAAATTATATTTTTATTTCTACATTCTAGTTGTGGACCTGGATGGAGGACTTACAAAAGGAACTACTAGATGATGTCTACGCTGAGTCGGTGGAAGCTGTTCAGGAATTAATTAAGCGTTTTGGACAGCAACAACAAACAACTCTCCAGTTTACAGTCAACATAATTAAAGAAGGTGAAGATCTTATCCAACAGTTAAGGTAATTAGCATACTTTTTTTTATAGTATTTTTATAGATGCAATGATAAATAGTTTGTTATGCCTTCTAGAAAAAAAATGTAGAAATTGTTTACAGACAAAATTGAATTAACCTCTAGTTTCTGTGAAGTTCTTGAAGGGTTAAAAATAACTTCTTGGATGTGATTTTAAGTACTTTGAGGGGTGCAGTTTTTAGAATGGCGTCCCTTTTGGGTATTTTCTGTCACCTAGGTCTCTCAAAGTCACCTTCAAATGTGATGTGGACCCTAAAAAAATGGTTTGGTAAATTGTGTTGAAAAAATGAGGAATAGCTGATGAACTTTGAACCCTTCTAACTTCCTAACCCCATAAATATTTGTTTCAAAAATTGTGTTGATGTAAAGTAGACATGTGGGAAATGTAATTTATTAACTATTGTGTGACATAACTCTCTGGTTTAACCCCTTCAGCCCCGAGGCACTTTCCGTTTTTGCGTTTGTTTTTTGCTTCCCTTCTTCCGAGAGCCGTAACTTTTTTATTTTTCCGTCAATATTGCCAACTCGTCTAGTGAGTACGGCCTCGCTTAATGCACTTGTATTGAGCAAGGTGGCGCCCCCTAGACGAGTTCTAGCTAGGACTCTGCATATCGCATACTTGACCGCCGTTCCCGGCACAGACACCGGAGAATCCTCATAGCGCACAGTGAGTGCACTGGGAGGATTCACAAATCTGCAGTCACAGAGTGATACAAACAGCCTGACTCAGAGGGACTGCAGACTTGTCATTCTAGACTGGACAACCCCTTTAATATTTGCTTCAAAATCTATTTTTTAAAATGCAAATAAGAGGGCTTTGGTGCACCCTTGGCGTGGACTATGCCTTGGTGCACTCTTATATTTGTATATGAAAGCCAGTCCCTTCTGCTGATTGACAGCGCTCACTTAGTAAGAGCAGTAAAAAAAAAAAAAATCAGACATACAAGCTGATATTAGACAGCACTCACTTTTACTATTGGAGCTCTGTCAATAAAAACAAAAGACTTTAAAATACAAATATGAGGGCGTAATGGTGCACCAAAGCAAAGACCACCCCAACGGTGCACCAAAGCATAGACCACCCCGACGGTGCACCAAAGCATAGACCACCCCGACGGTGCACCAAAGCAAAGACCACCCCGACGGTGCACCAAAGCAAAGACCACACCAATGGTGCACCAAAACACCCTCATTTGCATATTAAATAAAAGTAGATTTTTTTGCATATTTTAAAGGGAACCTGTCACCAGTTTTTCTGGCATTCTAACATGTTGTATATAAGAGCCAAGACCGCTGTGTAGAACATAAAAATCCCTTTATAATACTCGCCTAAATTATGAGTGGGTGGTGCGGTGCAGACTGGTCGGATGGGTGTCTCCGTTCTCCGGTATCGGCGCCTTCTCCTTTGGCCATCTTTGTCCTCCTTCTGAAGCCTGGGTGCATGACGAGTCCTACGTCATCCACACTCGACGGCCTTGCGGTCCTGCGCAGTCACACTTTGATCTGCCCTGAGTGCATTGTAGTGCACCTGTGCAAGACCTCAATGTCGGCTAGTGTGGATGATGTAGAACATGTCATGCACCCAGGCTTCAGAAGAAGAACGACAAAGATGGCCGAAAGAGGAAGCGCCGGTATCAGAGAACGGAGACACCCATTCAACTAGTCTGCACCGCACCGCCCTTAAGGTGAGTATAAAGTGATATTTACGTTCTACACAGTGGCATGGGCTCTTGTATACAGCATGTTAGAATACTGTATATAAGAGCCCACTGGTGGTGGCCCCAGCTTATAGTGACCAAATCTGGTGACAGGTTCTCTTTAAAGAAGCACTTCGGTCATTTCTACCCCTGAACCTGTGTAAATGTTAGTGCAGTTTACGGTCTGTAATAATTCACTCACCAATAGCTGTTTTCTCATGTATCCGACTCCATAATGACTTTACATCCACAGCTCGTCTCTGCAGACTTCCCTCTTCTCCGGTCTTCTGCAGCACATCTCACCATGGTTCCCTGAAAAATAACAATGTCATTATATTGTTCCCGAACAACAATAGCCACAAATGCTGTGCTAATAATAAGCCCTATGCTGTGGACTGAAAAAAATAACTGCTCCTCACTGTGCTCGCCACAAAAGAATATTACTCCACGCAATCCCTCTTAATGTACATCCTCCACACTATCCTCTCCTATATAATATTCCCACCACACCGTCCCACTTATATACTATGACCGCCACACTGCCCCCTAATAAACTAAAACACCACACTGTCCTCCCTTATAAACTATACCCACCACACCTTCCTCAGTTATGAAATATGCACACTGTACTCACATCATGCTGCCCCCTCCTCACACTGCCCCATGCTGCCCCTCTCCATACAGAGCCCTCACACTGCCCTTCTCCATACTGGGCCTCCCATGCTGCCCCTTCTTAATGTACTCCAAATACTGCCTGCCCCTTTTCCATAATGAGACCACCATGCTTCCCACCTCATCATACAGAGACCACCATGCTGCCCCACTTAGCATACAGAGACCCCCACACTACCTCACACCTAATGCTGAGCTCCCTCCCACACTAACTCACATTTCATACTGAGTCCTCTACATTGCTCCACTCCATACTGAGCCCACCCATGTTGCCCCCTTTCCATACTGAGCCCTCACGCTGCCCTTGTCCATATTGAACCCCCCATAATGACCACCCCATATTGAACCCTCCAGCTACCTCTTTTCCATAATGAGCTCCCAATGCTTCCCCCTCTCCATACTTAGTGAGTTGATACATGGCACTTCTGGGGGGTGCGCAAGTAGGGTCCAAAACCGCCTCAAGTAGATGTAGAAACTTGGCGCTCATCATTGGGAATAGAGGTTTTTATTGTGAAGAGCTTGTAGGAGCAGCACGAGCCCAGCATTGCCACATAGACAGCGGTGGACACCACATCATACCCAGCTACACCGCTCGCCACACTACTATACTTTCTGAGGACCCTCTGCTCGCACTGATGAAGGGCTTTTCACCGAAATATCTGCGCTTGTGCTGGTCCTACAAGTTCTTCACAATAAAAACCACTGTTCATATTGATCTTGAGTGCCAAGGTTCTACATCTACCCCTCTGCATACTGAGACCCTCAACATACTGAGTCCTTAGTCAATGTGCGCACGTGAGTGCGCTCTGCACCGCAGCGTAAAGTCACTGCATGTGCGTTTCAGAACGCAGCTGAAAAGCTGCATTGTGAAAGTTTCAAAAAAGAGAGAATGGAGTAATTGCACATATTGTGAATGCAAAAAATATAATTTATTCAAGACACCAAACAGAATTATAGACAGACATTTAACATGAATTTAAAAGGTTGCAGTGTTACTGTGTGCTGAAATACACTATGATGCGGAGGTTTTGCACATGCTGTTATAGTTGTTATACAAGAAGAGTAAAATCATGTGATAAATGCTGATGTTAATGCAGGGTATAGTCATACAGTTGTTATACAATTCATTTGCCGTAGGATAATTCTTTATGTCTTTATAATGTTAATAACTCATATTAAATCCATACGTGACTTTATTGACATATTTGTACCTCAGTTGCACTCCTTATGGTTAACATAGCCTGCCTGGTGAATGTATGAATTATATGCTTTCTATGGACTGTTGTCCGGAAAATTATACAGTCACTATATGGCCGAGTGCCAATATGTCCCTTTTAGGGCGGACTATTCACCAGAAGCAGTGCTACATTAAATTAGTTAGATCTATAGCACAAACTGATCATGCTTAGCAGCTAAATATGATATATACCGTTTTATCTCAAATGCTGCTTGGGTAAGGTGAACTGTTCACAAAGGGAGATGTTGAATATACACCATTACGTTTATACATATCCGTCCTCTAAATGGTGGAATATTCCTAATTCAGAATTTATCTGCAGAGCACAGGGAACACATTTATATGCCCATAAACATACAGGTGCACCTATCCCATACAACAGACATCATCTGCAGGTTATATGCATAGATCAGTGTGCCAGTTAGATATGCATAAGCAGGGATGCAATGAGGAAGGACTGACCGTGCACTACTGGGGGCTGGTAAACACAAGCCCATGAAATCACATCAGCATTGCAAAATAGTTTTTACCCATATTGGCGTGATATGCATTAGCAGGAATGCAATGAGGATAGACTGACCGTGCACTAATGGGGGCTGGTAAACACAAGCCCATAAATCACATCAGCATTGCAAAATAGTTTTTACCCATATTAGCGTTGGTGATACAGCAGTGCTTCCACCTCCACCCCTATGTACATTTCGCCTATGCTTCCTCAGGGGGCTGTTTGTAACCCGATTACCCCTCACCTTTTATGCTGCATTCTCATAATGGCTGCCATTCACAGACTGACGCCGGCGCATGCGCGCTGCGATCCACGAGCCCAAACAGGGAGGAGCCGCTGGTCAGGGAAGCTGACGCGCGCGCAGTGGCTCAAGGCCAGTGAGCGTGCCCAGTTCATTTGACAGCAGCCCCCCCTGATGGGCAGGCGGAGAGCAGCAGGCACGCGCTCCAGACTGTTGGAGCTTGTCATATGCAGCACGTTTATATAGTGCATAAGCACTTGTGCGATCCATACATCAGATAGACTGGTATAAAGCATAGACATTTTACAAAAGGTTTGAAAATCCATAGAGTATGACTCCTTCCATCATATATAAGTTCATTATAAGGTACTTAGGGATTGATGATGGCATATACCGATGCTTGTATTATCCATATATGGCAGCACTTAAGGCAGTCCGCTCCATTGGCATATAGAAGATAATATTTTACATAGACTTCATATTGATGCAGGTGCTGTTCGGGGTTAAATGAGGTATACTGCAAGAAATACACAGTTAAAAATTGATTAAAAACAAGAAGGAAAGATGTGGAGAGGGCAATAAAATATTAGAATATTGAATGGATGATATATATTTCCCTATTAGGGATAATTGTGCTGTTATTAATTTCTACATTACTACATTTGGAGGGGTCTATCATAGAAAGCAAGCATTATCATTGAAACTAATGGCTTGAGGAGTTAGCATAAAATATCAGATAAAATGAAAATCTGGATCTATTGTGTATTAATTGTGAAAGTTTGTAGACTGCAGAATTCGTGCGTTCTGGATGCTGCCTCTCCCATAGACAGAGAGGAGCAAGCATCCAGAACGCACAAAACGTTCTAAAACGCAACGTGCAGATGGAATTTGCACAATCTTAATAGATAGTGCTGGGGACGCATAATGCATGCTTTTACGCTGCGGTACAGAATGCAGCGTAAAAGCATGGAATCACGCAACGTGCGCACATAGCCTTACACTTTTCCCTCATCGACTTTGTCCCTTGCACTATCCCTCACTCTGTAAGCCCCCCTAAACCCCCCTCCCCATCTACAGCATTAGACCCCCCTAAAGCAATAGGCCCCCTAAACCCCCCCTCCTACATCAATAGGCCCCCTAAACCCCCCTCCTACAGCAATAGGCCCCCTAAACCCCCCTCCTACAGCAATAGGCCCCCTAAACCCCCCACCTAGAGCAAAAGGTCCCCTAAATACCCTTACCTAGAGCAAAAGGTCCCCTAAACCCCCCCTCCTACAGCAACAGGCTCCATTAATTCCCCCCCCCCAAACAGCAACAGCCATTAACCCCACTCCTCCCCTCCTACTGCAACAGGCTCTATTACCCCCCTTAACAGGTTCCATTAACCCCCCAAACAGCAACAGGCTCCACTAACCCTCCTCCTACAGTAACAGGCTCCATTACCCCCCCCCCCCAACAGCAGCAGGCTCCATTTCCCCCCCAACAGCAACAAGCTCCATTAACCCCCCCTCCTACAGCAACAAGCTCCATTAACCCTCTCCTACAGCATCAAGCTCCATTAACCCCCCCTCCTACAACAACAAGCTCTATGAACCCCCCTCCTAGAGCAACAAGCTCCATGAACCCCACCTCCTACAGCAACAAACTCCATTAACCCCCCCCTCCTACAGCAACCAGCTCCATTAACCCCCCCTACAGCAACAAGCTCCAATACCCCCCCTCCTACAGCAACAAGCTCTATTAACCCCCCTCCTACAGCAACAGGCTCCATTAACCCCCCCTACAGTAACAGGCTCCTTAAACCTTCCCCTCTACAGTAATGAGCCCCCTTAACCACCATCTTCTTTAATAGGCCCCCTAACTCTAAGGCTATACTAATAGCCCCAGCCCCCCTAACCACTGTCGAGTCATAGGCCCCTAATCTCCAGACTACAATAATAGGCCTCCTAATCCTCAGTCTATAGCCTCTGCCTGCCCCTCCCCTGTAATCCCCAGACTATAGCCTCTGCCTGCCCCTCCCCCACAATCCTAACTGTATAGCTTCTGCTTGCCCCTCCCCCGCACTCCTAACTTTATAGCCTCTGCCTGCCTCCCCCCTCCTCATTTCACAGCATTAGGAACTCTCGCAGCGGTTACCTGCTCCTGTGCCGCCGCCGCCCTCCTCCTTTTGCTGGAGCTGCAGCTTCTCCGGTATTCGTCATCCTCCTGCTGCTGCTGGCTCCGGTGAGCGTTCCGTCCTCCGCGGCATCTACAGCTTTGGCCGCCACAGCACGGCCGCTCCTGACCCCGAAAGTGCAGGCGCCGGCACTTCCGGGGTCAATCAACTCCCTGTGCACGGCGCCCGCAGTCTATTTGTATGCGCGTCTTAAAGGCGCAGATACAAATAGATGGAGGTGCGCCTCTCGCGCCCCGCTACCCCCCCTCCGAAAACACAGCGGATTTAATAGACTGTCTAACGGAGGGGGGGAGGATGTAAAAAAAAAATAAAAAAAAGTTTTTTGCAGCATTTAGAAAGTGCCGCCCCAGGCACCGGACCACGGGTGCCTAATGGTAAATACGGCCCTGACCGTACCCAATCTCTATGTGCAACCTCAATTTTTCTCATTCCATTCGGTCTCATAACGACCTCTGTAGTAATCACCTCCTTGCTCCCCAAACTATGTCTGCACCCATCCCCCCTCCCCATACTGTGTCCACACCCATCCCCCCTCACTTTCCAAACTGTGTCTGCACCCATTCCCCTTCACGCCACATACTGTTTCCATAATCATCTTCCCTCACTTGTCATATGATGTCCGCACCCTTATGCTTCCCATTCGATGTCTTTAAATTTAACCCATGGCTCCCCAACTCCCCTTCCATTCGGTCTCCATACATTGTCTGCACTTATCACCCCATTCTGGGTTCTCAAAACGCATTTGTTCCACATACACACACACCCACCCCCTTTTCCCTGTCCCCTAATTACAATCAATCTTTGGTCTATTCAGCTCCATTGGAACACTTTTCCCCAGCTCTGTGCATGCCTCTGTGGCGCCAAGGAGTGATGTTAGCAGCATGATCAGCTGACCGGATCACACTGCTGGTGTCGCCGGGTCAGGGCTTCAAATAGACTCTAGTACAGTTGATCCCTGGGAGCCGGTGCTGCAGCTTCTCTGAGCCACTATCAGCTTGATAACGGTTCAGAGAATGTCCAACTCCCATGCAGCCGCTGAGGAGACACCACAGACCCCCGAATCAGGTGGCCCGATTGTACCGCCCACCCTGCTGCGTCAGCCTGCCCTCTTTTACATACAGCTCGGGTCCCCGCCCCCTGTACCTGGGGCCCAGTGAGCAGAAGATTGAAAGAGGAGGAGCCCAGAGCTGCCAACATGTCTGGGTCCCCCTCCGTGCTTCTGCTCACCAGACCCCATACAGGAGTCATGGTTGTCATGCCCTGATAGAAGCCCATTAGATGGCAGCAATAAACCAAAACAGATATAATGCCCCACAATAGAAGACATGGGTTACAAAACCCTAGTAAAGGAAGGTAAAAGGAAAAAAAATTGTAAAATAGCTCAACTGCATGATATAATCCTTCAAGCATTGACCATAACTAAATACACATATGAAAACTATAGTTTCATAATTCCCATATATTTGATTATTAAAGGGAATCTGTAACCCTCTTTGATTGTTTTAAGCTATTAGTATGGGCATACAGATAATAGGATGGTTTAAGTAGTCTTACCTATATGCCTCATAGCAGAAGCTTTGTTCCAAAAATATTACTTTAGATCGCCATATGCAAATTAGCCTACCGGGCTACTGGGCATTGTACTTTGGCTACTGGGAGTTTGCTTCCCAGGAAGAATTCCCAGGCTCACTGCTTCATTATCGTTCATGTCGCCTCCTCTCAGCGTCAGTGTGTCTGCGAGAGATTTTTTTCACACTGCAAGTTCGGCGCATGTGCAGTAAGGCTAAATTCACAAACTGCGTTTTTTTTTACGCTGTGTTTTTGTGCGTTTTTAGCGCCAAAAAAACGCACCCGCGGCAAAAAATGTATACGTTTTTACCGCATTTTGGTGCGTTTTTTTGCTGCATTTTGCTTTGTTTTTGCTCACTGCGTTTTTATTTTTTTTTTTTATCAGTGAACAATGTTATTAAAGATTGTTGAAAAAAAAAAGGTCTGATGTCATTTCCTTCTTCAATCTCCACTAGTGTATGCAGGAGAGCAGACAGCTGCAGAACTACAAGGCTCAGCATGCTCCATCCAGGACTGTATGCTGGAGGGAGAGGCAAGGGGAGCAGAACTACAAGGCTCAGCATACTCCATCCAATAGTGTATGCAGGAGAGCAGACAGCAACTGCAAAACTCAAGGCTCAGCATCCTCCATCCAGGACTGTATGCAGGAGTTTTTTGTCCCCCAAAAAAATGACGTGGGTTTTGCCATATTTTTGTATGCTAGCCAGGTACAGCAGGCAGGTACGGGCTGCCCCCAACCCCCAGCTGCCTATTTGTACCCGACTGGAAACCAAAAATATAGGGAAGCCCTTTTTTTTTGTTTTTTTTTAATTATTTAACCTTCGTCAGGCTACATAATTTTACAACGTTAACAGGCTGCAGAGGTACAATTGTACCTTCATATATACCTCCACTGTGGGAAGACTTTCTCCTTTACTTGGTTTCAGAAACTAAAGTTCATTTAGCTACAAATGTTATGCTGATATCTATTGGCCAGTGTTGTTACTGCTCACTTATGTTGCTGTCAATTAAGTTGATTCAAACTGGGAATGGCTTCTACTTCTCTTCCTGCCTCCCTTTTCTCAGTAGCCATTTTGCTGTTCATCTCATTGCTGTGAGCACACACATTTCTAGGCTTGTGAAGTCTTCAATTTCTTGGATACGAAGGTAGGAAAGTCTCACAGCATCTAACAGCCAGTTATACCTTCATTCGCCTTATGTGGGGACAGAACAGTGAGAAATTGTCTTTGAGCCTGGACTTGGCTTACATATATTTTGTATGAAACTTATCACTATAGGTATGATTTTTATACGAAAAATGGATAATAATTAGTATCTACATATTGTTTTACGTTGTTTTACTTATATTCAGCACAAAATAAAGATGGTGGCTCTGTTACAATTTTCCTATTGGTCGAAAAAACAGTCAAAGATGGAATGAAAATTCTGAAACCGTATACGGTTTACATAATATATAAATGACATTTATAAATAATTATCACGAGAAATAATTTACTTTTTTATCTGCACTTTAGAATCGAGTTTCATTCTACTTGCCACGTGTTACTGAACTAAATTACGAAGCCAAAATTCATCTACCATGTCATCATGAGTGATAGTGATGCTGGATCTAGTTTCCGCCATAATCCAAGAAAATGTGTTTGCAGGTTAGTATCATTTTGCTAAAAGCCAATAATGTAGTATTGTGTAGTATTACGGAAAATTATTTATTTTTCATTTTTTCATATTTACAGATTTATGTCTGACGAAAAAATGCGAATGCTAGAAGAATCTGATTCTAAGCATGAGGAAGAACCATATGTTGCATCTGATGATGAAAACTATGTACCACAAGTGGATATTGCTGAAGAAGATTCAGACATTGAGCAAGAAATGGTTATAGAGCAGGAAAAAGAATACAACTCAGACGAAAGTGTTGAGGATGAGTCTGTGCCTCAAAGTGCAGGTGACATTTGGACTGCTAAGGATAAAACTCAATGGTGTAGTGATCCACTGCCAAATGCACAAACAAAATCTCATAATGTCCTACGACAAAGAGGTGGCCCTGCAGCAATCAGCAACCTGTATACAGCCAAAGAGCTATTCAAGTCAATAATGACTCCCGAGATGTGTGACGTCATATTACGAGAAACAAATCGAAAGGTTTGTGATGCTTACAACAACAAACTGGTACAACGTTTTCCTGATAATTCTGAATGGCCACCACAAAAATCATTCAAGCAATTTACTGAAACTGAACTCCATGCATTTTTGGGCATACTGATTGCTGCTGGTGTGCACAGAGACAACAAAGAGAATCTGGAGGAAATGTGGAAAGTTGCTGCTCTGCCTCTTATACGTGCAACCATGTCTCGTGATCACTTCTAGATGATACTCAGATTTATCAGATTTGACAACGAAAATACACGTGCAGAACGTGTGCAAACAGATAAAGCTGCACCAATATGGGACATCTGGACAATGCTGAACAGAAATCTGAACAGAGCCTACAAGCTATATAATTGTATCATCGTCGACGACAATTATTTCCATTTAGAGGCAATACTAAATTTACCCAGTATATACCTTCAAAACCAGCTAAATATCTCATAAAGATTTTCTGGGCTTGTGACTCGTCAAACGCCTACCATTACAAGGTCAGCTCTACACTGGGAAACCAACTGATGGTCCTCGACAAGTAAACATTGGTGAACGAACAGTATTGGACCTAGTGAGCTCGTATAAAGGCTCTGGAAGAAATGTCATCACCGATAACTTCTTTACAACCTTGGAACTAGCTAAGGTATTGAACTCCTGGAACATGACACTAGTTGGTACAGTGAGAAAAAACAAAAGGTTCCTACCTAGCAACATGCAGCTTGCCAAAGAAAGGCCTGTAAACTCGACAAATTTTGCCTATAATCATGATGCAACAGTCTGTTCATATGTACCAAAGAACAACAAATCAGTCGTGCTTCTATCATCTATGCACATGATGGGAGAAGTTGAAGAGACACTAGCAGCCAAGCCAGAGATAATAAAATACTACAACAAAACAAAAGGCGGAGTTGATGTTATGGATAAAATGTTGGGGAGAGTACACTGTGAAACGACGAACATTACGTTGGCCTCTGGCATTTTTCTACAGTATGATTGACGTCACTGGGTTAGCATATTACATCATCTACAGAGAACACAATCCAAGCTTCAGGACAAAGGGTCAACAAAGAAAGTTCCTGAAAGATCATGCAAATCAGCTGTGTATGCCTGCAATTGAAGATCGTAGTACAAACCGAATGATGATGAGAAACCATTTTCTTCGAGGTGCAGTAGAAATGGTGCTTGGACGATGCATTCTGGTAGCATCGCCAGCAGCAGCTGGCCCTCAAATACCTCATGGTAGTCGTGGACCCTCCCCTGTTGTTGGTAGTTGCTATGTCTGCTGAGACCTTAGGCGAAAACAACGTAAGACTAGAAAGTCTTGTGTGGTTTTTGTGAAACCCATTTGCGATGAACACTCGGTAGCAAAGACAACATGCATTACTTGCAAAGAAAATCAATAAAAAAAGTTTCTTACATTTTCTTTTATAATATAAATGAACAGTTGTTTTACTTGTTTATAATAATAAAATAGCATTATCATTAAAAAAAATAATCTTTTTTACTTGCATTATCTTCATTCAAAATATATGAGGGTACATTTGTACCTATGCAGCTTGTTATGGATGCAAAAATATCTCGACCCCTTATCTCGGAAGGGGGTGGAGATATTTTATTGAAATTTGGCCAATATATTCTGGACCAAAACTGCAGAGATGTCACGACTTTTCAGCCCTCAATGGCTTTTCGAAAAAAGTTATTGCAATTTTAAAACGGAATAGTTAATATTGTACCTACTCAGCCGGACGAAGGTTGATGAATTTCATCAAATAATTAAAAAGAAAATGACGTGGGCTTCGCCCAATTTTTGTGTCCAGCCAGGTACAACTAGGCAGCTGGGGATTGGAATCCGAAGTGCAGAGTGCCCAAGCTTTCTGGCCACCCCCACTGCGAATTGCAGTCCTCAGCCACCCCAGAAAATGGCGCTTTCATAGAAGCGCCCTCTTCTGGCGCTGTATCCAACTCCTCCAGCCGCCCTGATGCCGGGTGGCTCGCTTGGTAATGATGGGGTTAGGGCTAGCTGTATATTATCAGCTGGCCCTAAGCCCGAAATTCATGGTGTCACGCCAATATTAGGCATGGCCACTATGAATATCTAGTAAAGATAAAAAAAACACAAATATTTTTATTAGAAATAAAACACAACACAATTAGTGACTCCATCTTTATTGAAATAAAGACACCCCCCCCCCGCAGTAGTCCTGGGTCAAGGGTCCCTTCTGGACCGTGAGGAAGGCGGATTTTACCGCTGAAACGCGTAGTCCTATCTGCGCTATTTTCCTGCGATAATGCTGTTCTGAATTGCTTGGACCATTATATTTTAATGAATTTATGAATAAAAAGAAGGAAGAAATTTTTTAACAGCATCCTGGACTGCTCACGTTATTGCTGGACTCTGCCTTGTTGTTGTTAACATTTGTATGGATGGACTCCTGCGTCCTGATCCGGGCACAATGGAGTTAACCAGGTCAGCTGAGGATCCAGGTGATTCACAGGAGTGAGCTGGTCTACATTGTTGGACTCATATGTATATATATATATATATATATATATATATATATATATATATATATTTGTGTATAAATGTGTGTGTGTGTGTGTATATATATATATATAATATACATTATGTAATGTGTGTGTGTGTATATATATATATATATATATATACAGCACAGACTAAAAGTTTGGACACACCTTCTCATCTCTAGAACAAATGTTAAGAGGAGACTTTGTGCAGCAGGCCTTCATGGTAAAATATCGGCTATGAAACCACTGCTAAGGACAGGCAACAAGCTGAAGAGACTTGTTTGGGCTAAAGAACACAAGGAATGGACATTAGACCAGTAGAAATCTCTGCTTTGGTCTGATGAGTCCAAATTTGAGATCTTTGGAGCCAACCACCGTGTCTTTGTAGAAAAGGCGAATTGATGGACTCTACATGCCTGGTTCCCACCGTGAAGCATGGAGGAGGAGGTGTGGGGGTGCTTTGCTGGTGACACTGTTGGGGATTTATTCAAAATTGAAGGCATACTGAACCAGCATGAACAGCATCTTGCAGCGTCATGCTATTCCATCCGGTTTGCATTTAGTTGGACCATCATTTATTTTTCTACAGGACAATGACCCCAAACACATCTCCAGGCTGTGTAAAGGCTATTTGGCTAAGAAGGAGAGTGATGGGGTGCTACGCCAGATGACGTGGTATCCACAGTCACCAGACCTGAACCCAATCGAGATGGTTTGGGGTGAGCTGGACCGCAGAGTGAAGGTAAAAGGGCCAACAATAATAATAATAATTTATTCATTTATATAGCGCTATTAATTCCACAGCGCTTTACATACATCAGCAATACTGTCCCCACTGGGGCTCACAATGTAAAATCCCTATCAGTGTATTTTTTGAATTGTGGGAGGAAACCGGAGTACCCGTAGGAAACCCACGCAAACACGGGGAGAACATTCAAACTCCTTGCATATAGTGTCCTTGTTGGGATTTGAACCGAGGACCCCAGCGAGGACCACTGCAAGACTGCAGTGCTAACCACTGAGCTACCGTGCTGCCCAACAAGTGCTAAGCATCTCTGGGAACTCCTTCAAGACTGTTGGAAAACCATTTCTGGTGACTACCTCTTGAAGCTCATCAAGAGAATGCCAAGAGTGTGCAAAGTAGTAATCAAAGCAAAAGGTGGCTACTTTGAAGCACCTAGAATATAAGACATATATTTTCAGTTGTTTCACACTTTTCTAAATATTTCATTCCACATGTGTTAATTCATGGTTTTGATGCCTTCAATGTGAATCTACAATTTTCAGAGTCATGAAAATAAAGAAAACTCATTGAATGAGAAGGTGTGTCCAAACTTTTGGTCTGTACTGTATGTGTATATACGGTATACACTGTATACGCTGCGATGAGCTTGAATGTCGCACCTCCTTACGCCAATGCTTATATGGCGTGGTTTGAAAAGGAATTTATTTATTCAAGTGTTTTTTTGCAAGTGAACTGTGTTTTTTGGAGTAGATTCCTTGATGATATTTTTTGTATTTGGAGGTGGGACATTCGAGCCCTGGAGGTCTTTATTGATGAGATTAACACTATCTGGTCTGAACTGAAGTTTACAATGAACTGTCATTTGGACAGAATTAATTTTTTAGATACAATTGTCATTAAGGGTGACAACCATAGTCTATACACTGACCTATATAGAAAGCCGACTGATAAAAATAATCTCTTGCTCTTTCCTAGTAATCACCCCCCTCATCTGAAAAAATCATTGCCATGCTCACAGTATCAAAGAGTGCGGAGAATAGTCACTGACCCAAAGGTGCTTGAACAAAGAGTAGATGAAATGTCCATAAAGTTTTCACAGCGGGGCTACCCCTCAAGGTTACTGAATGAGCAGAAAGACAGACAATCCACACAGAGAGCTAAAGAGCAGAGGCTAGTTTTTTCAAACACATATCATGCATGGTCTGTATTCATCCATAAAGTCTTGAGGAAACATTGGAATATTATATCTAACTCCTACCCTAATATTAAAGATTTTCACAAACCTCCCCTTATGTCTCATCATAGATCTTTGAATAGTAGGGATATAGTAGTAATGAGAGCGGACCTGGGCAGTGAAAGTAAATTAGTTCAGAGATTTCTTTCTAACCCTGTCCACTTCTCAGGTGTGAGTAAGGGATCGACATTCAGCATCCTCGTACAGGGGAATCATTCAGAATAAATGGGTATTATACTTGTGATAGTAGTTTTGTGGTATATATGTTGAAATTCCCTTGTGATTTAATCTATGTGGGTGAAACCACCCAAAAATTAAAAGATAGACTATCTAAATCACAAGATTACAATAAGGCAAAAAAAATCTAACCTTACCTGTACCACAGCATTTTGCTGAATTCAGGCATAATGTCTCCCAACTACGTTTCCAGATCTTGGAGCAGGTCCAGCTGCCCAGACGTGGGGGGGATCGCATCACAATGCTGAAGAGGAGAGAGACTAAAGGCCCCGTCACACTAAGCAACATCGCTAGCAACATCGCTGCTAACGAACAACTTTTGTGACGTTGCTAGCGATGTTGCTGTGTGTGACATCCAGCAACAACCTGGCCCCTGCTGTGAGGTCGTTGGTTGTTGCTGAATGTCCTGGGCCATTTTTTAGTTGTTGCTGTCCTGCTGTGAAGCACAGATCGCTGTGTGTGACAGCGAGACAGCAACAACTAAATGTGCAGGCAGCAGGAGCCGGCTTCTGCAGAGGCTGGTAACCAATGTAAACATCGGGTAACCAAGAAGCCCTGTCCTTGGTTACCCGATATTTACCTTTGATACCAGCCTCAGCCGCGCTCTCACTGTCAGTGCCGGGTCCTGCTCTGTAAACATGTAGCTGCAGGACACATTGGGTTAATTAACCCGATGTGTGCTGTAGCTAGGAGAGCAAGGAGCCAGCGCTAAGCAGTGTGCGCTGCTCCCTGCTCTGTGCACATTAGCTGCAGCACACATCAGGTAATTAACCCGATGTGTGCTGTAACTAGGAGAGCAGGGAGCCAGCGCTCAGTGTGCGCTGCTCCCTGCTCTCTGCACGTGTGGCTGGACACTGGTTGCTGGTGAGCTCACCAGCAACTCGTGTAGCCACGCTCCAGCGATCCCTGCCAGGTCAGGTTGCTGGTGGGATCGCTGGAGCGTCGCAGTGTGACAGCTAACCAGCAACCTCCTAGCAACTTACCAGCGATCCCTATCGTTGTTGGGATCGCTGGCAAGTTGCTTAGTGTAACTGGACCTTTACTGGATATTCTGGCTGCAATCTCTGCAGCCGCTTGGTTTGCGTACAGACTATGATATTAGTGGTTTCTTATAGTGAATGACTCGCTGATTAGTATCTCTTCTGTGTATCTCTCTGTGATATAATGTAACCTCACTATGCAACTTTGTAACAAATGCTTTTTGAAGTTTATTTGGTTGGTTGGTACAATATAACATGTGTTTCTGTGTGTACGATAGTTAAAATTTCATGATGGCATGTGAATCTTTAAGAACAAATTGTAAAAAAACTATAGTTTAAAAATAATAGCAAAGGGGGCGTGGCCAACAGCACATGGAGAAGGAAGCACAGTAGTGAGTCTCCGGTGCATACTGACCCCATACAGGGGCACACAGCATTGTTTAGCAGCAGCTCCAGACCCGATTGTCAGAGGAAGAAGTCAGGAGTGAGGAGCCATGAAAGAGCAGCGAAGCGGCAGGGGCAAAGGAAGGAAAAGCCCCATCAAACTCACCCAGTTTTTCCCTGCAGCAGAGGGCTCTCAAAATGGTGCCGGAAAGCACAAGCACAATGTGGCAGTGCTGAAATCCACAACTCCATGCAGGCTGGGAGAGGTAGGAGACATCATGCAGGGGACTGCAGAAGGGAAACATGGAGGGAGCATCCCTATAACTGCAGGGAAGAAGAACAGGTCTGGGATACACTCAGGGAGCACACAGGCCAAGAGGAGAGGGACCAGAGGGAGGACCCTGTAATCCAGCCCCAGGCTTCCTCTCCTGGAAGAGGCCTGAAAGATACCAGCAGCACTACAGAGTACAGGCATCGCAATACAAATGTTACAGCTGCAGAGCCACTCAATGAGCATACTATGAGACAGCTTATGTCTGAAATAATGTCCACATTTAAAAAAGATATGCAAAATATGCTTAGATCTATGCTAAGGGACATTAATGCCATAGAAGAACGCACGTCTCACATAGAAGATAAGATGGCGGAGCTAACAACGGCGCACAATGAGGTGGTGAATTCAGTTGTGTCTATAGATGAAGAGGTAGACGCACTAAAGCTCAAAATAGCGGATATGGAGGACAGATCACGCTGCAACAACGTCAGACTGAGAGGTATTTCAGAGACGGTTAAAATAGATACTCTCAAAGAATTTCTCACTGATTATTTCTCATGCCTGATGCCGGACTCTACGCAGATGGATCTGGTTCTGGACAGAGCCCACGGGCTTCCTAAGCCTAAGCATCTCCCAGCCTCAATACCCAGAGATGTAATAGTTAGAATATATTTCTTCCACATCAAAGAAAAAGTGATGGAGGCAGCTCGAAACCCGCCATCTCTGCCTGATCGTTTTAAAGATATATCCATATATGCAGACTTATCAGCATTCACTTTAACACACAGAAAGGCATTCTCATCATGCACAGGGATATTAAGATATCAAAACATCCCATACAAATGGGGTTTCCCAGTAAAGCTCATAATAACTAAAGATGGGCACAAGCATATGGCAAGCAGCCCGGAACAAGCCTTATGACTCTGCAAGGAGTGGAATCTACCCTCTACAGCCAGGAAAAGCCTGGAAAGAAACCCACTACCACGACAAATCACGGAGGATTGGTCCAAAGCATGAATTCTGCATGTAGAGAAAGTGTTTAAGCCGCCAGGAACAGATTTAAAAACCGGAATTGAACTCTGCTAATTGATCCTTTACAGAAGAGTTCTTTAGGATTCACCATCTGGATAAACAGACTGAGAGCAGTAAGCCCCTCTTTGGGAAGAAAATTCGGGTCTGAAGAAGCCGGGGGTCACTTATGGCATGGACCCCATACGATATCGGGACTTGGACATGGACCCTTTTCCTGGATTTCTTGGAGATCTTGGTTTTCTGTTTTTTCTCCTTTTTTTTTTTTCTTTTCTCTACACTGAGAATTTACCTGAATTTTTTCCTAAATTTTTTTTTTTTTATTCTTTGTTTTATTTTTCTGTTTCTCTTTTGAACAGGCATTTTTCTTTTTCGTGGTCTATTCCTGGGGAATATGTCAGAGCCCAGGCCAAATTTTGTTTGATAGGCCCAAGTTTGGCTCCTGATACCCGATATGGGAATACCATAAGGGCAACCTATGTTTTTGCTCTTGAGAGCAAGGTTACTTGTGCAACAGTTACTTGTGTTTGTTTTTTTTTTTTTATTTACATCTGAAGAAACTTCCAGTCGGAATTGCGGGAAAGAAAGAGGGGGGGTATGAAGCAACGTGCTCATACGATGGATGTGGGCATCAGTGATGTAGATGAGTATGAAATTGAGAGTGTAACAGTGTGCCCCATCAGTTCACATAAGAGAAAAGGGACAAAATATACACAACAGAGACATTTAGCAAACAAGACAAAACATTTAGATGGGGGTTAAATTCATATCTATTAACGCCAAAGGTCTAAATTCCCCATACAAGTCAATATTATGGAAAGAAGCATTGCAGAACAATGCAGACATATTATGTGTACAGGATACTCACTTGAACAGTGAAGATACGAGTAGATTAAAACATAAAAGATTCCCGCATGTGCTACTGGCACCAGCTGATCGGAAGAAAGGAGGGGTGGCAGTTGCAATAAGGGATTTGGTTGCTTTTTCTCAAACAAACCAAATTATAGATCCTCATGGACGATATATTATATCACAATGTTTAATTAATAATATCCCATACACACTAGTAACTGTATATGCCCCTAATAAAGGACAATATACACACATTAGGAAAACAATAATAAAAGCCAACAAAGTTAAAAAGGGCCCTCTAATACTAGTAGGGGATTTCAATGTAGCACTGTGGCCAAACATGGATTCCACATCTAGATCAAAAAAACTTAACCCTAGCTCACTTACAAAACTGTTTCACACACATGAATTATATGACGTTTGGAGATTATAGAATCCATCCACAAGAGATTACACGTTTCTTTCACACCCACACAATACCTACACAAGAATTGATTTCTTCCTAGTTGATAAAACAGTAATTCCACGAGTGTTAGCCGCAAAAATAGGAAATATCACTTGGAGTGACCACGCTCCCATCACACTGGAAATAGAGGAGAAGCGTGAAATAGATAAATCTCCAATATGGAGGCTCAATACTTATATCTTGAACCACCCTACTTACGCACCAAAAACGCAGCAAACCATCCAAGATTATTTTGCACAAAATGACAATAGAGAAGTATCGGACACAACCCTATGGTGTGCACACAAGGCAGTCATGAGAGGGCATTTTGTAAAACAGGCCTCACATTACAAAAAAACTATGCAAATGGCAGTAACTGATATCCAAACCAAGCTGGGGAATTTACATAGATTGCATAAACAACCCTACTCACCCACTAGAGCAGCGGAGATCTCAGATCTACATAAACAGCTACATGAGCTTAATCTACACACATACGAGCATGCCCTCAAAAAACTCATAAGTAAGTATTATTGGCAAGGAAATAAATCGGGGGAATTGTTGGCTAAACAGGTGAAAATATGTGCAGCAAAATCCCGAATCCCATATTTAATCGGCCCCAACAAGGAATAAATAATGGACCCTCAACAAATTGCAAACGAGTTCGCTAAATATTGCGAAATCCTATACAACTTAAAAGGAGACAAACGGACCCACCAACCAAATGCCGCAGAAATAATGACATTCTTAGAATCAGTAAATCTACCAAAACTATCAATTACACAGAAGGAAACGCTATCCCAGGCACTTACAACATTAGAAATTCATAGAGCTATAGATACCCTGAAATTACACAAAACCTCGGGACCAGATGGCATTCCAAATGACTACTATAAAAAGTATAAAAACTCAGTCTCACCATACCTGGTAAGAGTGTTCAATGAGGCGACCAAGAACAGTTCCTTTGCTGTAGAAATGCTGAATGCTCATATTATTGCCCTGCCCAAACCTGGAAAGGACCCAGACACTCCAGCAAATTTTCGGCCAATCTCGTTATTAAATACGGACGTCAAATTATATGCTTAAGCATTGTCTCTAAGGCTCCTGCACATCCTCCCTGAGCTATTTCACTGGGACCAAGTTGGATTTGTCAAAAATAGACAAACCAGTGACGGAACCCGACGCCTTATTGACCTGATCGCTGAGGTGGAGGTGAGTCGAACGCCTTCTCTGCTCCTATCTTTGGATGCGGAGAAGGCGTTTGACAGAATCCACTGGGGATTCATGGAAAGGGCACTTTGAGGCTTTGGTCTTGAGGGATCGATCCTATCATCCATCATGGCACTATACTCTAAGGCTATGTGTCCACAGTAAAAGGTCCCTGCGGATTTTTTTGCCTGAAAATCCGCAACTTTCGCGGCAAATCCGCACCCGCGGATTTGCCGCGGATTTACCGCGGATTTACCGCGGATTTGCCGCGGATTTTGATGCGGATTTTATTTTTTTTTTTTTCCCCATTCAAAACAGAAAATCCGCACCAAATCCGCACCAAACAATTGACATGCTGCAGTTTGTTCCGCATCAAAATCCGCGGCAAAATCCGCAGCGGAAAAATCCGCAGCATGGGCACAGTATTTCCAAAATGCCATTGAAATGGCTGGGGAGTAGCTGTGCTGCAGATTTTCGGCAAATCCGCGCTAAATCCGCGTCAAAATCCGCGTCAAATCCGCGATAAATCCTGTAGCGTGGGCACATAGCCTAAGCCCTCGGCCCAGGTATATTCAAATGGGTATTTGTCCTCAGGATTTAATATAACAGATGGAACGAGGCAGGGGTGCCCTCTCTCCCCCCTGATATTCGTTCTATTGATGGAACCATTTGCTCAGGCCCGAATGAAGGAGAGAGAAATCTCCGGGATCAGTGTGGGAGCCTTGGAGAGCAAAATAGGCCTATTTGCAGATGACGTCATACTCTGTGTCACGAACCCTGAGGTCTCCCTACCTCATATATTTAGAACTAGCTGTACTACCCGGCTTTGCCCGGGTTTATAACTGCTGTTAACAAAATAGAATGTATTAACAAAATGTAATTACAATGTCTGTCTCCCCCTCTGTATATATCTCTTTGTCTCTCTCTCTTTGTGTGTCTCAATCTCTTTCCCTGTCTGTCTATCTCTGTCACTTTCCCTGTCTGTCTCTTTCCCTCTCTTTCCCTGTCTCTCTTTCCCTCTTTCTCTTTGTCTCTTTCCCTGTGTCTGTCTCTTTGTCTGTCTCTTTACCTGTCCTTGTCTGTCTCTTACCCTGTCTGTCGCTTTCCCTCTCTTTCCCTGTCTGTCTGTTTCCCTGTGTCTGTCTCTGTCTCTTACATAGCATATGACGCTCTCGGGGTCCAGAAGTTTGAGTGTGCAATATTTTGTGGCTGTAGCTGCGACGATGCAGATGCCAATCCCGGACACACACACACACACACACACACACACACACACACACACACACACACACACACACACACACACACATTCAGCTTTATATATTAGATAATTAACCAATTTGGGCAAGCTAGCTACTATAAAATTAATCTGAGTAAATGCTTAATCCTTGATATGGGTATCCCACAGGCCACAAAACAGAAACTAATGAAACAGTACCCACTGACTTGGAAGGCAGACAAAATCCCATACCTAGGGATTCAATTAACTTATCCGATCAAAAACCTGGGAAAAATAAACTATGCAAATCTATTGCAAAATATAAATAAGGAAATACAATCATTTCCCAAGGCAATGATATCCTGGTTAGGCCGGATATCAGTAGTAAAATTGATGTTATTACCCCAAATCCTATATTACTTTCGCAACCTACCTATTCAAATACCACTGCACACCCTCAATAAGCTCCAGTCAGCTCTAATGAGTTTCATATGGAACCGACAAAAAGCGAGAGTATCGGCAAAATTCCTGTTCATACCAATAAGGTCAGGGGGGCTAGGATGCCCGTGTGTACGTGCATACTACCGAGCTACTATGCTAGATCAACTGAGATACTGGTGGGATGGGAACTCCCCAAAAGCCTGGGTAAAATTGGAAGCACAACTGGTGGGACATTCCTCTATGGCCTCATATATGTGGTATCTCCGTTTAGCCAAAAAAGAGCAATCACCAGGTTACCCCACAATACGAGCGGAAGCAAACATTTGGTTATCACAGAAGGTGGGGCAGAGACTACTCCCCACAAGAACACATAAGCTCCCGATAACCATTATTGGTAAAATGATCCAAAATATGAATCTGGGGGAGTGGATTTCAAAAGGGATAACCAAGGTAGGAGACCTCATGAGTAACTTGGAGCTTAGACCGTTTGGTGACCTTGTTAGCACATTTGGGGTAAATAAGAGTGACTTTTACAAATACCTCCAAATTAGATACTTATTGTTAAATGTGAAAACAAAATAGGAGTTGGTATCATCATATGAAAATTTCTTTGAGGTTAACAAAGACACAAAGGGCGGGATATCAAGGGCGTGTGAAGCCCTGAATGACACACAAAACCCGCACTCCTTACCATATATGAAGAAATGCGAAAAAGATTTGCAAACTCAATTCCTGGAAGAAAATGGGATTATTCATTTCAAATACACAAAAAAATGTCCCATTGTATCAACCATTTAGAGATATCAAGGAAACTCCTATATAGGTCGTATTACACGCCAGTAAGGCTAAAGAAAATATATCCTCGGAACTCAGATAAATGTTGGAGGTGTAACAACCAGTCGGGTTCATTGCTTCACATCTGGTGGGAGTGTGGGATGATACAACCAGTTTGGACAGAAACACAACAGTGCTTAAGTTCAATACTGGGATATAATATGGAGCTGGGCCCCGAAAAAGCTCTGTTGTCTATAGGCCTGGAAGACATGGATTACAATGATGTAATAATAACCGTACAATTTCTGACAGTGGTAAGAATGTGTATTGCGAGTAAATGGAAAACACCACAGGTTCCGACTGCTCAAGAAATAAGGGCCAAGATGCAACACAATTGTAGCATGGAGCGGATGATTGCAATTAAAAATAATAGAGGGTTCAAGTTCGAAGTAACATGGGGGAAGTGGCTAGATTACTCCGATTCCAGGTGAGAATGAATGCTGGTGCTCACGTCCATCTGGTGCTGAAGTGGCGGTATAATTATTGGGGTTTGATATTATATGTTGACAGTTCAGTTGTTAGCAACGAATGACTGGGAATGGATATTCTTTACTATTAAGGATAACCGACTGGACAAAATAACTCATTACATGTATGTTGAATTTTTATTGTTAAAAATCAATAAAATTATGGTTAAAAAAAATGGCAAAAATAGCAAAAATTCATAGCAATAATTGTATGAACAAGATTTATTCTTCATTTTTATTTTATTTTATTCTGATGTTTCACATTAATCACTATTATTGATGTTCCCTTTTTTTTTCCTTCATATTCTCTGCATTTACAAAAGTATATCTTTTTTTCTTGTTTTTTCAATTTGAATTAGATCCTGGGATTTGAGTTTAATATGTTAATTGCACCAATTGGGATGTATTTGATTATGCAAATGAGAAGGGTGTTTACTCCTACCAGTTTCATGAATCTTTGTTATTAAGGGGTGCTTCACACACAGCGAGCTCACTGCCGAGATCGCTGCTGAGTCACGCTTTTTGTGACGCAGCAGTGACCTCATTAGCGATCTCGCTGTGTGTGACAATGAGCAGCGATCTGGCCCCTGCTGCGAGATCGCTGCTCGTTACACACAGCCCTGGTTCGTTTTCTTCAAAGGCGCTCTCCCGCTGTGACACACAGATCGCTGTGTGTGACAGCGAGAGAGCGACAAATGAAGCGAGCAGGGAGCAGGAGCCGGCGTCTGACAGCTGAGGTAAGCTTGTAACCAAGATAAACATTGGGTAACCAAGGTGGTTACCCGATATTTACCTTAGTTACCAGCCTCTGCAGCTCTCACGCTGCCTGTGCTGCCGGCTCCGGCTCTCTGCACATGTAGCTGCATTACACATCGGGTTAATTAACCCGATGTGTACTGTAGCTAGGAGAGCAAGGAGCCAGCGCTCAGTGTGCGCGGCTCCCTGCTCCCTGCACACACAGCTAAGCGGTGTGCGCTGGTAACTAATGTAAACATCGGGTAACCATACCCGATGTTTACCTTAGTTACCAGTCTCCGCAGCTTCCAGACGGCGGCTCCGTGCAAGCGCAGCGTCGCTTGCACGTCGCTGCTGGCTGGGGGCTGGTCGCTGGTCGCTGGTGAGATCTGCCTGTTTGACAGCTCACCAGCGACCATGTAGCGATGCAGCAGCGATCCTGACCAGGTCAGATCGCTGGTCGGATCGCTGCTGCATCGCTAAGTGTGAAGGTACCCTTAGTGTGGGAACTGTGATGCAGTAATCATCTTTTGTTTGAGAAAGGCTCTGGCTGAAACGCATTCATAATATTGTGACGCCTGTACATGGAATTGTACAATTAAAAGAGTTTATATTCATAAAGAAAGAGTGCCGGTCTTTTTTTCGTTTTGGGTCATAATTTAGTGGCCAGAATCAGAGAGCTGGGTTTGTGTTCTAGGTTATGGGTCTTCCAGCAGGACAGTGACCCAATCATATTATAAGGCCTTGTGCGCTCTAGGCGTTTTTGCTGCGTTTTTAGCGGCATTTTTTACTGCGTTTTTGTGCTGAAAACGCAGTGACATTGCTTCTCCAGCAATGTCTGAGTTTTCATTTTTGCTGTCCGCACACAGCGTTTCTTTAAAGCTGTGTTTTTGTGGTGACCACAAAAACGCAGCATGTCAATTATTTCCGCGTTTTTCACTACGTTTTTCACCCATTGAGTTCAATGAGATGTTCAAAAATGCAATGAAAAACGCATACAGCTGCGTTTCTATGAGTAAAAACGCAGCTATAAACGCCAGGGGTGGGTACTAAAGTGACATGTACAGGAAGAGGATTCCTTCTGTTGGTAAACACAGAAGCGTGAATCCTCCCGGTACTGCCACCGCTGCTTCCACAACCCGCCCGGTGCCATGTCAGCTCCCGTGCGGCGTCATATCTGGGCGGGAGGTGGAGGCAGCGGCGAAAACAAAAGTGAACAGTAGAAAAAAAAATGTCATACTCACCTGTCTGCAGGGTCCCGGTGCCATGTCCGCTCCCAGCTCCTCTCCCGGTACCGCCGCTCCGACTGTGTGCAGTCTCCCCGGGCACGTACGATGCCTGCAGGACCTGGCGATGATCACCTGATGCAGTCACCTGACGCATCAGCTGATCGTAATTCGCGGTGTCGCCGGCTTTTTAGCGCCCGGCCAGCTTTTTAGCGCCCGGCCGGCTTAACTTATCAGCTGATCCTGCCATCAGGAGACTTCATCAGCTGATTACCGGCTACTCCTGCAGCGATGGGACAGGATCAGACTCTCATCCGATCGCTCCAGGAGCTGCCGGTAATCAGCACGGACGTGACTCTGTATTTTTTTTTTCTACTGGTGCATCAGCTGATTGTATAATCGGCCTTTATACAATCAGCTGCTGTGTGATGTGATTCACGTCCTTGAACCTGACACATCATCTGATCGCTTTGCCTTCCAGCAAACCGATTAGATGATATTGGATCCGGATTGGACGGCGCGGGACCCTTGACCCAGGATTACTGCGGGTGGGGGTTCTTTATTTCAATAAAGATGGAGACAGTAATTGTGTTGTGTTTTATTTCTAATAAAAATATTTTTCTGTGTTGTTTTTTTTAATCTTTACTAGAAATTCATGGTGGCCATGTCTTATATTGGCGTGACCTCATGAATTTCGGGCTTAGGGCCAGCTGACAATATACAGCTAGCCCTAACCCCATTATTAACCAGCAAGCCACCCGACATCAGGGCAGCTGGAAGAGTTGGATACAGCGCCAGAAGATGGCGCTTCTATGAAAACGCCATTTTCTGGGATGGCTGCGGACTGCAATTCGCAGCGGGGGTGCCCAGAAAGCATGGGCACCCTGCACTGCAATTCCAATCCACAGCTGCCTAGTTGTACCTGGCTGGACTCAAAAATTAAGTGAAGCCCACGTCTTTTTTTTTTTTTTTTTTTTTTATTATTATTTCTTGAAATTCATTAAATAAAAAAAAAAAAAGGGGGCTTCCCTATATTTTTGATTGACAGACGGGTACAAATAGGCAGCTGGGGGTTGGGGGCAGCCCGTACCTGCCTGCTGTACCTGGCTAGCAAACAAAAATATAGCAAAGCCCATTTTTTTTTTGGTCAAAAAACTCCTGCATACAGTCCTGGATGGAAGATGCTGAACCTTGTAGTTCTCCAGCTGCTATCCTGCATACACTAGTTATGCAGCTGTCTGCTCTCCTGCATACAATGAAGAACATATTGAAGAAGGAAATGACATCAGACCTTTTTTTTTTTTTCCATCAACAATCTTTAATAGCATTGTTCACTGATTAAAAACGCAGTGAGCATAAACGCTGCACAAAACGCGGTAAAAACGCATGCGTTTTTGCTGTGTTTTTGCCGCGTGTGTGTTTTTTAAGACAAAAATGCACATAAAAACGCAGCGTGAAAAAAACGCCTAGTCGCACATACCCTAAGAAGCACCCAGAAATGGTTGGAAACAAAGCGATGGAGAATTCTGACGTGGCCAGCAATAAATCTGGATCTAAATCCCATTGAACACATGTGGTGAGATATTAAAATTTCTTTTTGGAGAAGGCACCCTTTAAATATGGAAGACGTGGAGCAGTTTGCAGAAAAATAGAACGATTCAGAATTCCAGTTGAGAGGTGTAAGAAGCTTGTTGATGGTTATAGGAACTGATTCATTTCAGTTACTGTATTTCTCAGACGAGAAGACACACTTTTTTCCCAAAAAATTTGGAGGCAAGGGGGTTGCATCTTATAGTCTGGATGTATTTAGCTGTGGGGGGACGTGACAGCTGAGGAGCAGGTCACAGAATGCAGAAGACAATGCCCACTAATAAAGAAAATGAATATTCACTGATACCCACACCCGTAATCCTGCCCTCCTCTCAGCACTGAAACCAAGAGGAGGGCGTGATGAGGAGCAGTGAATATTTATTTTCTTTAATAATGGGCACACATGAAAACCTAGCCGTCGGCTTTCTGCATGTGTCCACTATTTAAGAGAATGAATATACACTGCTCCCCATGCCCATAATGGGTGTGGGTAGCAATGAATATTCTGGCAGCTGACATCTGCATGTAACTGGATTCGCTTGGCATTCATTTCATACGCTGTACCGCTTACATGCAGAATGCAGTTGTCTGTATCTGAAGAGGACACCGCATAGGAGGAATTAAGGGATTGTGAGTTTGTTTATTTTCTTACGTGATTGGAGGCATGTACACAATAATTGTTCCAGAATGAAGATCATATGTACCAGGAGGAGTATCATACATACCAGGATGGGAATCATTTATACGAGGATGGAGATGATCTATACCAGGATGGGACAAGGTTGAGGAACATATATGCCAGAATGAAGAACATACACACCAGGATGGGGACACACATATCTGGAAGGGGCCCGGAATGGGGGACATTTGTACAAAATTGGGTGACGCTACCCCTATAAGAGTGTCAGCAGCAGACCCCAAATAGTGTGTCATGACCACATATTTTGCTTCAATTTTTTTTCCTATTTTCCACCTCCACAACCTAGGTGTGTCTTATATACTGGTGCATCTTATAGTCCTAAAAACATGCTATATATTTCAAAGGGGGTGCAATCAAATATTAAGTTGAGGGTGCCATTAATTTTGTCTGGTCCATTTTTGTAGTTTTATTTGAAATTATGTCAAATCTGCCCCCCACTATTTGTTTTGTGTTTCCAAAACAACAAAGGAAATAATTTTGTATAACGTGTAATTGCAATAATTTTCTGGGAGAAATGCTTCATTTTCAGAAACAATTTCAAGGGTGGCAAGACTTTTTCCGCATGACTAAATTAAAAACAAGCAGTCCAGATTATTGCAATGGTATATTGACGCTTGGGGGACAAACCTTAGATACTCATTGAGTCCTCCAATAACCAAATCCGTTTGGTCCCTAATTTAACCAATTGATTTGTGATATTGCAACCGCGTACATGTGGAACAATCTGATTCCCCAGACAATCAATTGTGATGTTTTTTAAAATGCTTAGAGATCATTTCGAGTAAAGATAAGTCTGTGACTTCTTTAGCTGCAATGATTCCATTGACGTATTCTCATATGCGGACTTTAAGTTGTCTTCATGTAAGGCCCACATTTATTTTATCACATTCGTATGTGGCACAATAAAGCCTTTGTGATACATATGATATTTTATTTGACTTTGTGTCACACAAGTTGGTGCCTGTTTTAGTCCTGAGGATGTTCGGGCATGCTACACATCTACCGCAGGGTGTGCAGCCCCACGGGCTGTGGATCTCATAAAAGAATGTGCTTGGTTTATGGATATAGTGGCTAGACACCATATTATCCTTGCATTTCGAGACCTCCGATATGTGATATTGGTTCTACTGTTCAGGTATTGGGTCAAGATTGGATTTGCCATCAACATGGGCCAGAATCGTTCTAGAGAATTGAGAATCATATCTGTTTGTGAATGGTATTGTGTAATAAACATAACTTGTATTTCTATAGTGAGGTATGGAAGAATATAGAAGTTTCTGTCTCTATTTTTCTCTTGCTCCATTGTATCTATAAAACTATCACTTTGCTTATTCTGTATGATGAACACCTTAAAAAAATAAAAACACCCCTAAATTGCATTTTTTTCATCATACTGACACTTAAAGTGAAGAAAAAGCGAACAAAAGGTCATATGTAAAAAAAAAAAAGTAGAAATAAAAATGCCAAACGGTCCCACAAAAAACAAGCCCTAGTATGACTCATTTGGGGGTAAAATAAACAAGTTACAGCGCTCAGAGTTTGTCTATGTAAACACATTCAGTTTTGTAAAATATAGTTTTTAGTGTGTGAAAGTAGCAAAGCCTAAAAAAATGACATGTTTGGTAGCGCTGTAACCATACTGACCCCAACAATAAAACTGTCTTATTACTTTTACAGCACAGTGAACCATGCAAAAAAAATTACAAATCAATAAGTGAATTGCTGGTTTTTGTTGATTCTTCATCTGAAATATCTGAATAAAAAATGATCAAAAAATGTTATATAGCCCAAAACGGTACTGAAGAAAACTTTAATTTTTTAAAAAGTTAGCTCTCAAATAGCCCTGTTTACAAAAAATTAAAAAAGTTAGCTGTCAGAATATTGCAACAGAAAAAAATATTTTAAGAAAAGCATTTTTACTGTGTGATAGGCATAAAACATAAACTATATAAATCCGGTATCGCTGTAATCACTCCAACCTGCAGAATAAATCCATCCTATCAGTAAGACTGCATGGTGAACCAGGCAAAAATAAAAGAACTATTCTTATACTGGCTTATACTGGTGTTTTTGCTTATTCTACCTCCCAGAATATGAATAGTGCTTGGCTGACATTTCTCCTGTGCTCTCCGCCGAGCGATTACATCGGGGTCTCAATGTAAATCCCCAAAACCACGATTCAGACAAAATCCCCGATGGAACCACTCACTTTAATGAGGCAAATGGAGCCACTTTGTACTCAGCCCAGTCTCTCTTCTGGCTGTGTCTCGTCATGTTAGGTGTCTTTTTAGCGCACAAGTGTGGACAAGCAAATTGACTCCGAAGTATCTCCATGTGCTTGAATAGGCTACTTAAAGATGACCGTCCCGTTTTTGCGGTCCGCAATAAACTGTCCTGTTTTTTCAAGGATGCATCCGTGTGACATCTGTGTCACTTCCGTTCCATATACGGGACGTGTACCTTCCATCTTTTTCGCGGATTGCAAAAAAACGGAAGCAGCTAGATAGATAAATAGATGGATAGATATAGATAGAGACAGAGAGAGGGATAAATAGAAAGATTGAGGAATGAATGAATGAATAAAGGAATAGATAGACGGATAGCTAGAGGGATAGATGGATAATAGATGAGAAAGACATTTATAATGTCCCACTCCCCAGCATTTGTAATCTTGCACCCTGTAGTGCCTTTTATGTGGCACTAAAGGGTGCTTAGCCTTGTATTTAGCCAGAAAATAAATAATTAAAAAAAATGGCGTGGAGTCCTCCCTATCTTTTGTAGCCAGCTGGGGTAAAGCAGACGGCTGCAGACCATAGCTGGCAGCTTCACCTTGGCTGGTAATCCAAAACAGAGGGCACCCCACACTGTTATTATGAATTAAATCATTTAAAACAAAAAACGTGAAGTTCCCCCCTAAATTGGATCACCAGCCAAAATAAAGCGGACAGCTGTGGTCTGGTATTCTCAGGCTCGGGAGGTCCGTGGTTCTTTGACCCACCCAGCCTAAAGATAGCATGTCGCAGCCACCCTAGAAGTGGCGCATCGATTAGATTCGCCAATCCTGGTGGTTTTCCGCAGCTCATCCCGATGCCAGCTGTGTAATGTCACCTTGCATCAAGCCCTGGGTTGTGATGTCATGGCGTCTATCAGATACTCGGCATCACTAACCCAGTCAGTAATAAAAATTAAAAAATTGAGTACAAACAAATTTTTATTTGAAAAAAACACTCCCCAACACATTCCCTCTTTCACCAATTTATTTGAAAGAAAAATCAAATCCGGGTCTGGCGTAATCCAATAAGGGGATCCCACGATCATCCATACTCAATGTCCCAGTCAATGAAGAACAGAATATTCCCCATTGACTGGGAGAGCAGTGCAGTGACCTGAGCTAACATCATTAGGTCAGACCAGGTCACTGCAGGGCATGACCAGCGCTGACTTCAGGAGGTTAGCTAGATGCATTTCCTGCGGTGATGGAAACCGCTGCACTTCTGATGTCAGCGCTGGTCACTGAGTTAGATGACCGCCGCGTTCACAAGCAAAATATCGTGAGCGGTCCGTGACGTCACTGCTAGTCTCAGTCTTGGCCGCCCGCGAAAGGTGATCTGAGAATGCGGCGGGCATGGAAGTCAGTGACAAGCGCTGACATCAGGAGTGCGTGGATTCATCATTGCAGGTAATGAACTTTCCTAAACTCCCCGCGGCTACTTGAACACTGCTTTGCGGGCACATCACTGCTGTGCGGATAGATGCTGACACGCTGCAGTGCGAGCAGTCGCGGGAAGCGGGACACAGACTGCAGGAAGCCACACGGAAGCACTTCCGTGTGACTTCCAGAGATTTTGCGGACTCACTGACTTGTAGTGAGTCACGGTCCGTTATTACGGAACAGAATAGGACATGTTTCATAATAACGGAACAGACATATGGCATCCGATCTGTTTTTTAGTTCTCAGCGCAGAACACAAGAATGTGATCCCAGCCTTAGGCTGCTTTCACACTACGTTTTTTTAACATGCGTCCTGAACGTTTTTTTGCTGCAAAAGCGGATCCTGGTTTTCCAAAGAGAAACACATGCAAACGCATTATTTTACAGGATCTTGTCACTTGAAATTATTGGCGGGAATTGGAGTCATGTGATCGGGAGTGAGGGGAACTGAACGTGATAGACTGGAAATTCAGATTGAGAAAGAGGGAGAGAGAAAAAGAGAGCAAGAAAGAGGGAGAAAAAGAGAGAGAGAAAAATACATTTGTAATGGGAGAGGGGCCCTTCTACAGTGACTCAGTACAGACAGCAAGAAACAGCTACGACAGAGTGGTGAATAAAAGCGGCAGAAAGAAACCTGTGGAACCTATGTCAAAACTTTTTGTTCTATTGCCGCTCCTGTGAGCTTCTGATGTAGCAGAGCTGAAAGCGTCATGGGACCTCGTGTGGATTACATTGGACCTGGAGGGGCATTTGGGGATTTTAATAAAGTGGTGAAAGAGGGTGTTTTTTTGTCTTTTATTTCAAATAAAGGATTTTTTCGGGTGTATGTGTTTTACTTTCACTTACAGGTTAATCATGGAAGATGTCTCATAGACACCTGCCATGAGTAACCTAGGATTTAATGACAGCTATGGGCTGCCATTAACTCCTTATAAACCCGATAGCTACTCCACTAGGGCAATTCGGGATTAGCTGGGTAGAGTCCTGGGACTGTCTCATCTAATGGATGCGGCGATTCCGGGTGGCTGCTGGCTGATATTTTCAGGCTGGGGGGGTTCCCCATAACATGGGGCTCCCCATCCTGAGAATAACAGCCTTCAACCGTGTGGCTTTATCTTGGCTGGTATCAAAATTGGGGGGGACCGCATGCTGTTTTTTTAAAAATATTTATTTATTGTAGTGCATGATATACACCTGCCCACCGGCGCCTGTGATTCATTGCAGTGAGACAGCTGTCACTCAGCGTGGGGGTGTGTCTGACTGCAGCCAATCATAGGCGCCGGTGGGCGGGGGAAGCAGGGAATAAGAGATGGAATAATGAGCTGCTGGCATTTTCAAAAGAGAAGCCGCCAGAGCAGTGTGACAGCCGTGCAGCGCCACGCACGTGATTGGTCAGTGATCGGTGAGTATGAGAGAGAGGGGGGATGGGGAGAGACCGACCAACATATAGAGAGAGATAGAGACCGAGAGAGAGACCGACCAACAGACCGACAGAGGGAGAGACCAACAGAGAGAGGGAGAGACCGAGAGAGAGAGTCTCTGTGATCACACCAGACAGGATCCTGTCTATCAGCATGCCAGCGTTCACATGAGTTTGCGTGCAGTATGGTTAGGATCCAATGATAAACAGTATTTGGACGCAGCTAAACGCTACAAGTAGCGTTTTTAAAAAATATTAAAATACTGCAACTCGCTGGATTCTCACTAAACTGCACGCAAACATATGTCAACGAATGTAGACGCGTGTCCATTGCAAATGCCTTGAAATGAAAATGCATTTGCACTGGATACGCTCTTGCAGCAAAAAAACGTTCAGGACACATGTTAAAAAAACGTAGTGTGAAAACAGACTTATACTGAAAGCGATCAAAAATGTTCTTTAACCTAAAATTTTACCCAAAACCCCTAACTTGTCACGCACAAAACCAGCCCCACTTAAGGGTGCTTTACACACTGCAACATCGCTAGCTATTGCTAGCGATGTCGAGCGCGATAGCACCCGCCACCGTCGTTCGTGCGACATTTGGTGCTCACTGCCGTAGCGAACATTATCGCTACGGCAGCGTCACACGCACATACCTTGTCAGCGACGTCGCTGTGACCGCCAAACAATCCCTTCTTCAAGGGGGAGGTGCCCTCGGCGTCATAGCGACGTCACTGCGGTGCCACTAAGTGGCCGGCCAATACAAGCGGAGGGGCGGAGATGAGCGGGACGTAACATCCCGCCCACCACCTTCCTTCCGCATTGCCGGTGGACGCAGGTAAGGAGATGTTCGTCGCTCCTGCGATGTCACACACAGCGATGTGTCGTGCCGCAGGAATGACGAACAACATTCTACATGTGGCAGCAACGATATTAAGGAAGGGAGCAACCTGTCAACGATCACCGTTTTTGAACGATTTTTCGATCATTGATCATCGCTCCTGGTGGCACTTGCTGCGATGTCGCTACCGGCGCCGGATGTGCGTCATTAACGACGTGACCCCGACGATATATCGTAGCGATGTCGCAGCGTGTAAAGGACCCTTTAGAGCTGTCATTGGAAATTTAGGGAGCTCCCACTACTGGTAGAACAAAGAATCTTGGAACGTGATGGTTCCCAACCCCCCAGGTAAAACCCAGTGAATTCTGCGCTATCAAATCCAAATTACCCCTCCGTCTGAGCCCCTGTGCCTAAACTGCATTAAGCGGCCACGTGTGGCATTATTGTAGAGGGGAGAGCACAGTTAACAATTTAAGGGGTGTGTGTCTAGTGTATGAGCACTAAACTGGCATGTTTGCAATTCTTCAGAAAGAGTGTGGCATGGATGCTACAAAATAGTCACTGCAGCCGTAGATTAATTTATTGAGAGGTGTAATTTCTATAACGGGGTCACTTTTGGGGTTTCTCTGCTGTTCTGCCTCTTGGGGGCTCTACAAATGTTGCCATGAAACTATTCTGGCAAAGTCTATGCTCTAAAAGCCAAATAGTGCTCCTTTCCTTTCAGCCTGTTGTGTGGTCAAACAGTAGTTTTGGATGGCACATAGGGCATCATCATGTTGAGGAGAAATTGCACAATAAATTGTGGAGTCCATTTTCACCTTTAAACCTTGTGTAACTGACAAATTTGCAGGTATTATTTTTTTTATTTTTGCTTTTATCACTAAAATGTCCACATCCCAATATTACAAAATTATGTGAGACACCTGTTACTTCAAAATACTCACAACATCCCTAGATAAATTCCTTACTCAGTGACTTTTTAAATTTGGGGTCACTTGTGGGGTTTCTGCATTTTTGGCACCTCAGGAGCTCAGTGCTCCAAACATCAATTAGCACTGTTTGCTTTCCGATCGCTGCCATATGCTTAAGCATTATTTTTTGAACATGTATGGGGTATCACTGTGTTCAGGAGAAATTGTGTAACAGAGTAAAGTACTCTGAAGCACCCATGGATTTAAACTGCTTATTTAATAGCATGCTATGCTTTTGGATACAATGGCTGTGCTGTTTGATGTGGGGATGGGTAAAATCAGTGGTGGAGGCAGGGACTCTGCATCGGGAGTAAGCTTTTTGCACCATGTTTTTTTTTTTTTTTTTTGCTTAACTTAATTTGCAGAAGTTCCTGCAGCCAAATCACGGCACAGCAAACATTTTCAAGGTGGAGACCAAAGGTCTTCTGTTATTGGCTAGCTAAGTCACATGTCAGTGTGGATATAAATAGCGGACCTTTTGTATGGGCTCCATTTTCTGAATGTTGCTTGTCAGGGAAGGTGCTGCTGGTAGACCGTGAGATTAGGGTTTTATTGCTAGGCAATTTAGCTATATAGGCCTGCTATAATTTAGAATAGGGATGTGCAGTATAGGGAGAGATGGTGGTGTGCCACAAATAGGCACATTAAATCATAGAAATAAGGATTGTAGTTACTTGTAGTGCCTGAAAAACAGTCGAGGCAACCAATTAGGTATAGCTACCTGCTCCAAATTACACATGCCAACACATTTTTAAGTATTGTTAATTCAGTATCTGCGCACTGCATCTTGGCAATTTAAATTACCTTTAAAAACGTTAAAAACACCCCTCTGGGTATTCTAACCACGTATTATTGTACGTCTTGAAAAAAAATTGTTAGTGCAGTATCTACACACTGCATCTTAACAATTTAAATTGCTTTTAGAAAATTTAAAAAACACGGCTCTGGTTCTAGTCATGTATTACTGGTGGTATTAAAATTGTTAGCACAGTATTTACACACTGCATCTTGGCAATTTTAATTGCCTGTAGAAAATGTTAAAAACACCGCTCTGGATATATCTACGTACTATTGTTGGTCCTAAAAAAAATTGTTAGTGCAGTATCTACACACTGTATCTTGGCAAATTTTATTGTCTTTTACAATATTGTGAAATACTACTCTGGGTAAAACCACTTATTATTGGTGGGCCTAATAAAGTTTTTAGTGCAGTATCTAAAAAGTGTTTATTGCCACTTTCCTGGATTTGCTCTAAATTACGCACTGAAATAAATTTATAAGGTATTGGTGCCTGCTTAAAAATTGCTTTTTGAACAAGGTAAAGCGGTGCTCTTTTAACTTTTCCGTGTCTGTTCAAAATTAGAGAAGAAATGGAATACACAGTACTTCTGTAGCTGGTGCACAAGTAGGATCCAATCCCATAAGCAATGACAAAAACAACTTGGCACTTAGATCTTGATGCAAAGAAGGTGAATTTTTATTTCCAAACACTGAATAGCATAAACGTTTTGATCATTTACAGACCTTCCTGAGTGTGCAGAGGAAGCCTGTAAGAGGCTGGTGCTTATCTTAACGTTGACGCTAAAGTGAGCTCACCTTCTTTGCATCAAGATCTGAGTGTGAAATTATTTTTGTCTGTTCGAAATAAGTCCGTGAAACACTTTTGTAGGTAGTGGTACTTTTTCGTGCCTTCATAATTTTTGTCAACTCAGACAGGAAATCAAAAATGTATCTTTTGAGTTACTTGTCTGACAGGTGTTGCAGAAGTGACCGTGCCTGGTGCTTTGGATCTGTGTGAGACACCGAGCACACCACATGGTTCTCAATCCAAAATTACACCTACATCTTCCTCCCAGTCCACTGGTTGGTTGTGCACTTCTTCCTCCACCCACTCTCAGCCGAGCAGCCAGCCCTCGTTCACGCAGTTTTGGTCATGTAAAAGACCATTTCCTCCCACACATGAGAAAGCAAAGTGCTTCAACTTCACAAAGTCGAAACTTTGGCCACAGAAATGCTGCCTTTCTCGCTGGTGGATACAGAGGGTTTCTGAAACCTCATGCCCATTGCAGTTCCCCAGTACCAGTTGCCCAGTCACCATTACTTCTCTAATAAAGCTGTGCCTGCGTTACACTATCAAGTCGCAGCCAAGAGTACCTTTTCCTTGGAAAACTCTGTGTCTCCCAGGGTACATTTCACTACTGACACCTGGACGAGCAACCATGGTCAGGGGCGTTACATCTCCCTGACTGGGCATTGGGTTACTCTGGTGGCTGCGGGGGCAGGTGGGGAAGGGGCTGCTAACCAAGTGTTGAAATCCCCAAGGCTTGCTGGCGAAAATTCTGGATCTACTACTTACTCTCTTGCTTCCTCCACCTCTAGGGCCTCCACCTGCTCCATCAACCTCTCCACTAAATTAACAGGCATTCCAAGAGTGCAGAGAGAATCCCCCCACCTCCTTACAGCTCTGCCAGGGCTCAACGCAATCAGGTAGTGTTGAAATTAATCTGCATTGGAAAACACAGTCACACAGCTGCAGTGTTGGGGACCGCTATCTGGGACGAGTTTAATCAGTGGCTGTCTCCACAGAACTTGGAGCCAGAGAAGGCCGTGTGTGACAATTATGCAAATCTAATAGCAACCCTACGCTTGGGCAACATCACACATGTGCCTTGCATGGCTCACATTCTGAACCTAGTTGTACTGAAACCTCTAGTGCAGTATCCTGGGCTGGATGCACTGCTGCACAAGGTACAATTAGTGTGTGCTCACTTTTGCTGTTTGCACCCCGCGGCAAATCGACTGGCAAAGATACAAACGAGTTTCAGCCACCAGCTTGCTAGCTGATATGTAATGTGCTGACACGGTGGAATTCCACTATGCACATGTTGCAGTGACTGTTCCAACAGCAGCAAAGCATGTTGCAGTACACCTTGAGGCATAACCTTGGACAACGCCGTACGGATGTTGGGCAAATCACGTTTGCAGAGTAGGCACAGATAAAGGCCCTCTGTAACCTCCTTGCTAGTTTTTAAATGGCTACAAAAATGGTTAGCGCTGACAATGCCGTCAGCCGCATCACACTTCTGCTCAGCTAAATGTTGGAGCACGCTTTGAATAGTCTGCGGGAGGAGGTTGGGGTCGCAGAGGAGGATGAGGAAGGGATAATATTTCCTGTAAGGTCCCGACATTTGTCGCTATTGTGGGTGTCACAGGAGAGTGTAGGCCATCGATGGAGGCGGGCTCATGGTAACAGAGAAACTGGTAGTGAAGGTGCAGGAGCCGAGCATCAAGTGAAGGAGGTAGAGGTGATGGGTACAGAAAATGTCCTCAACGTAGAAACAATTAGCAGCAGCATTCAAGTGCCAGAACCAATTTTTATGCTTGTTGGAACACATTTTTTACACTATTGCATGCACCAGCAAAACAGGGCTGACACATAGTTAACGACTAGAGAGGATGGTGCTGGATTATCTAGAGCTCAATATCGATGCAATTAAGGGTAGGGTAGGACTCTTTTGCATTTCGGTGTTTAAAGATGGAAGTGGCCCTTGTTCGCCAGTCACACCTTGGAAGTTTTGGCCTGCCTGGCAGCAAGCATTCTCTCAAAACGTGTCTTCAGCGCTTATGGCGGTGTATTGACGGATAAGCGCAGCTGACTGTCCCCTAAAAGCGTAGACCGCTTAGTGTTCATAAAGATGAACAAGTCGTGGATGTCCAGTGACTTTGCCACCTCAGTCCCACACTGTGCAGAATAGACCATGGTGTAGTGCCAGGCTTCTGTGAGCAAGAGGCCTATGCCTGTCTGTCATCTTGCTTGCTCTGATGAAAATAATGTTTTTTCAGACCTTGTTCCAATGCCAGTCCCACGCAGCTATGTTGAATTTTTGCCTATCAGTATTGCGTGCCACTTGTGGCCACTTTTCCTGTTGCCTTACCTTAATTTTTGAAAATGTGGAGACGTCAAGTTAGGGTCTCCAAGTTTGCTTTGGTCTCTAGTGCCACTCTTCTGGGGGCAAGAGGACTACACCTGGCACTAAGGCATTTCTTGATTTTTAAAATTGAAATGCCGGGCCGCAGCCTGTGTATTGCATGGACTGTAATGCCCTGGTGTTTTAGGGCCCTATGGGGAGGGGGCATTTGATGCTACTGTACTAGTGTTATGGAAGGCAGAGACTACAAGATGTGTCTCCAAATGTTGTGTAGAGGTTACGGTCAGCGTTCTTGGAAAGAGAAGCTTACGGCTGCCACTGGTCTGCTAATGCATGTTTTGATTTAAAAAAATAAATAAATAACGGCCCACAGCCTGTCTTGCATGGACCGTATCTCCCTGGTGTTTTAAGCCCTTATGGGGAGGGGGGCAATTGACGGTACTGTACTGTGCTGTCTACCTGAAAAGATTTTTAAGATTTATAGTTTCGTATATTTTGGGAACAATACATGCTCTGTCAAAGTTTTTATTTTTAACACTGTTGACATAAACATCCTTCAAAACAAGAATAATGGTTTCTTCAAACATATTCTAAAATCTTAACCCCTTAACGACCCATGACGTACTGGGTACATCATGGTGACATGGTACTTAACGACCCATGATGTACCCAGTACGTCATGGCGAAATCGCGGCCCCGGTGGCTGCGATCGGTGTGCAAAACCTTAGATTCGGAGAGGAGGGGACCTCTGCCTGACTTCAGGAGGGGTGGTATTTACCCCCGGACCTACGGAGGCTGTAATTGACGAACGTCGCTCAGCCAATCACAGCCACCGTGATATTTTAGCCATTGAAAATGGCTGAAACATTGAAATCCAGCCATGATCAGTGCAGCTGTAGCACTGATCATTGGCTGGAGCTGGGTGAACTTTGTTTCACCCACCCCCAGCTCTGATTGGCGAGATCGGCCTTGTGACCGATCTCTCCAATTACCTCAATCCCCTTGGATTTGGGGCCAATGACATGCAGGTGACCACTCCCCTCAGCTTCACTCCATCCGTGAAAGCCGAGGAGAGTGATCCCTGCAAGTGCAATTTGGTAAGTGCCCACCACTGCGCCCAATCAGCCCCCGCAACTGCCCCCTTTCAGCCGCTGCAGCAGGAGTAGTAGTAGTAGTCACCGCACTGATCCATTGCCGCAACGGTCTCTGATCTGCCACCGCCCATCTCTATCTGCTGTCCCGCCTTCATCCGCCACTACTCTCCCCATCAGCCGCTGTCCGCCTTCATTCTACATCGCTCTCCCCATCAGTTGCTGCCCGCCTTCATGCGCCACCGCTCTGCCCATCATCCGATGCCCGCCTTCATTCTTAACCACTCTCCCCATCAGCCGCTGCCTGCCTTCATTCTCCACCGCTCTCCCAATCAGCCGCTGCCCCCCTAAATGCGCCAACGCTCTCCCCATCAGCCGCTGCCCACCTTCATCCGCCACCGCTCTCCCCATTTAGCCGCTGCCCCCCTTCATTCACCACCGCTCTCATCAGCTGCTGCCCCCTCCTCGATCTGCTGCCTTCTCTGTCCCACCTCTCTCCCTCCTGCATCTTCTGCCCCCTCCCCCACCTCTCACCCTCCTGCATCTGCTGCCCCCCCCCACCTCTCAGCATCCTGCATCTGCTGCCCCCTCCCCCACCTCTCTCCCTCCTGCATCTGTTTCCCCCTCCCCCACCTCTCACCCTCCTGCATCTGCTGCCCCTCCCCACCTCTCTCTCTCCTGGATCTGCTACCCCCTACCCCACCTTTCACCATCCTGCATCTGCTGCCTCCTCCCCCACCTCTCTCCCTTTTGCATCTGTTTCCCCCTCTCCCACCTCTCACCCATCTGATGCATCTGCTGCCCCCTCCCCCATCTCTCACCTCACTCCGTCTGCTGCCTCCCCCACCTGCTGTGAGCCTGTTGTCTAGATCCATCCTGTAAGGTAGCTATCCCCAATCTCACCTCCCTTTCCCATCACCCCTTCCCCCCCTCACCCCTTCCCCCCCTCACCCCTTCCCCCCCCTCACCCCTTCCCCCTCCTCACCCCTTCCTCCCCCCTCACCCCTTCCTCCCCCCTCACCCCTTCCTCCCCCTCACCCCTTCCTCCCCCTCACCCCTTCCTCCCCATCACCCCTTCCTCCCCCTCACCCCTTCCTCCCCATCACCCCTTCCTCCCCATCACCCCTTCCTCCCCATCACCCCTTCCTCCCCCCTCCCATCTTCCTCCACGCCTCCATTCACCACGCACTCTCCCATCCTCCATCCATCTTTTTTTCCATCCCACCTAGTCGTACCCCCCTCCCTTTTTGCAGCACATCCGTGCGTGCATCCTGATTTTTTTTTTCTGTAACCTAAGAAAGAAATAGAAATAAACTTTGTTTAGGGCCAGTAAAATTATACTTTAGTAATCGTCAACTACAGTATTTTTTACTGAATATTGTAAGAGTCAGCCCAGTGCCACACGTGAGAGAGATGCATGAGTCTCACATCGCATCATCCGGCACGGTCGCTCTCTTCCAGACAGGAGTGTGCGGCTGTGCTGGATGATGCGATGTGAGATTCATGCATCGATCTCGTGTGGCACTTGCCTTAGTGTCAGTTGCAGGCGCTCATAATTTTTTCACTGACGTCCGTATTTTTTTATTTCGCCAAACTAATATTTTTTTGTATGGAGGGGCATTTAGTTTCCAAAATGGGGTCACATGTGGGGTAGCTCCATTGTTTAGGCACCTCAGGGGATCTCCAAACGCAACATGGCGTCCGCTAATAATTCCAACTAATTTTGCTGTGAAATGGCGCTCCTTGTCTTCTCAGCCCCGCCGTGCGCCCAAACAATTACTTTCCACCACATATGATGTATCTGTGTACTCTGGAGAAATTGCACAATATGTTTTATGGTGCATTTTTTCCTGATACCCTTATGAAAAAAGTTACCTGGTTTAAATAATAATTTCGTGGTATAAAACAAAAATATATATTTTCATGGCTAAACATTATAAACTTTTGTGAACCCTCCAGGGGTTCAAAGTGCTCACTAAACATCTAGATAAATTCCATAAGGGGTCTAGTTGCCAAAATGGGGTCACTTGTGGGGGAGCTCCATTGTTTAGGCACCTCAGAGAGTCTCCAAACACAACATGGCATCCGCTAACTATTCCAGACAATTTTGCGTTTGAAAAGTCAAATGGCACTCCTTGCCTTCCGAGCCCTGCTGTGCGCCCAAATATTTGATTTCCACCACATATGTGGTATCTGTGTACTCAGGACAAATTGCACAATACATTTAATGGTGCAATTTTTCCTGATACCCTTGTGAAAAAAAAGCTACCTGGTTGAAGTAACAATTTTTAGTGGAAAAAGTTTTTTTTTATTATTTTCACGGCTCAAAGTTATTAACTTTTGTGAAGCCCCCAGAGGTTCAAAGTGCTCACTAAACATCTAGATAAATTCCATGAGGGGTCTAGTTTCCAAAATGGGGTCACTTGTGGAGGAGCTCCATTGTTTAGGCGCCTCAGGGGGTCTCCAAACGCAACGTCGCATCCGCTAATGATTCCAATTTTGCTTATAAAAATTCAAATGATGCTCCTTCCCTTCCGAGCCTTGCTGTGCGCCCAAACAATTGATTTCCACCACATATGAGATATCAGTGTACTCAGGAGAAATTGCACAATTTATTTTATGGTGCATTTTTTCCTGATCCCCTTGTGAAAATCCTAAATTTTATGGCTAAAATAACATTTTTATGTAAAAAAGTAAAATTTTCATTTTTTTTCCTTCTACATTGCTTTGGTTGCTGTGAAGCTCCTAAAGCTCCTAAAACTTCTTGGATGTGGTTTCGAGCAGAGTGAGGGCTGCAAATTTTAGAATGGGGTCACTTTTGTGTATTTGTCACCTAGGTTTCTCAAATCACTCCAAATGTGATGTGGTGCCTAAAAATTTTTTTTTGTAAATTTTGTTGGAAAAATGAAAAATTGCTGATGAACTTTGAACCCTTCCTAACGCATAAAAAATTTTGTTTCAAAAATTGCGCTGGTGTAAATTTTTGGGAGGAAGAGTGCGACTTATAATCCGAAAAATACTGTACATCTCTTAAAAATAAATAAAATAAAATCACATGATGAAAATAAGCGCCTTGCGTAAAACCTGTTACCACGTTAGAGTCCACCTAATCCTGGATTTATACTTTTCGAGGGTCGGTCAAGAGTTTAACATGGTATGATCTTACATAGATCACTTACCGTATTTACATTTTTTTGTGTTTATTGGAATATAATATTTACATTTTATAGCATTGAAGACTAGATACATTATAACAGTTTCTGTATAAATCTGTGGAGTACGAGACAGTAAAAATGTACCATCTGAGTAGATCTGCAAGTGAGTGCATTGGAAGAGAACAAATTCCATATGTATTTTATTGGTGTGAGCTGCAGTAATGTGATTTTTTTGGACTCTGTAGGTTAGATCAGGGAGAGACAGACTGGGAGAGACAGTTACTATCCCGGGCAACGCCGGGTGGTACAGCTCGTAAACTAGAAAGATGAGATCCATAGTGTTGTTTCCCATCCTCAAAGTCCCTGCAATTCTATGTGCCGAAGCTTCTCCTTCGTGCCCTCCCACCCAAGGTGCTCGTTGGTGCTCTTCCTCCCTTCTGGGACCTTACATCACACTTCAGGAGGCATGGCCTGCTCCCTGCTGCTAGTAGCTCCCAGCCCCCTGTTAATATCTAATTCCCTGCAGTCCTAGATCAGGGAGCAGGCCACACCATTTTATGTGGGACTGAATAGAAGTAGATATTATCATGTCTCTGGTAGCTCCTAGTAGCAGGGAGCAAGTCATCACTCTGATGTGTGATGTAACGTCCCAGAAGAGAGGGATGGGTAACACTAAAGATGAGCTCCAGTGTTGAACTGAATTGTAGGTACTGTGAGGATAAGACCCAGCCCTATGGATCTCATCTTTATAGTTTCAGGGTATGGCCATTAGAACAACTTTTTATCTCCACGGAGTACGCCTTTAAGAGGCACACCACTCTTAATGAATCAGGAACTTCAGAAAAAGGACTGCAGTAAGATTGCTGGGATAAGGAACAACACAACTTGTCATGAATTGGACAAACAGTGCCATCAAGTCCCCCATCCCACTCCAGTTTCAGCCATTTTGGAGGAACTATGGTAAATTGAAGCACAGATGCCAAAAAGTCACAAACATTTTTTTCAAATAAATAGGTGAAAGCTGTGAATCATACAGAAAAAGTAAAAAGAAAAATGTGTGTATTGTATGCAGCATTTTTCCTGCCAACACTTTAGGTTTTGGTGCAGAAAAAAGCACTGCATTTCTGCAGCGTGTGAACATACCCATACACTTGTCCTTATTGCTATAATTGGTTATGTTTGGCTCCTCTTCAGGAGATTTGGAGTAGCTATTTACTGACTTAGATTTACTTACAGTGGTATCCTACTTTTGTATACAGTAGAGAAAAAAATTAATGTCTCCATTTTTCCACACTGCGTCTGCAAAATATTAAATTATATAGTTCGGAATGTATTTTATTTATAAATGTATTTCATTCAAACATTTTAGTTCTAAATGCAATTAGAAAAAAAAAACAAAAAAACACTTTATTTACACACAAAAAACTTTATAATGGATGTTCCCATGGCATCTAATTTAGTTGGATTCCACATATAGACTTTTTGGAAAAGCATTGCAAAACATGAACATAATTGTTGTGTAAAATTGACATTGCTTTGCACGTGTTCAGTCCTTTTTCACTTGTTTTAACTTTCATGGTTCGGAAACCATGAAGTGGTTAAAAGAAGTAGCATGTATATTCTTCTTATCGCATCCCGGTCACTTTTACAGTGTAAATTACAAGAGGCTGCTGATAAGTCTTTGGCTTTACCCAGAAAGAAATTAGATATGATGAAACTTCACATTTATTCGACATACTCTCCACTGATATCAAAACACTTCTTACATCGGTATTCAAAGTTTAGTAAGACTAGCAAAAAGAAGAATTTCAGTTGTGCCTCAAACCAGGCACCCGTAGCAGCCATGGTATCCGAAATGGTGTGAAATTTGGTACCCTTGAGGTGTTTCTTCGGCTTTGAAAACAGATGATAGTTGGAGGGAGCTAGATCTGATGAATAAGGTGGGTGGTCAACCAGCTGAAAGCACAGCTCTGCCTGTTTTGCCGTGGTCGCTTGTGCAGTTATGAGCAGAGGTGTTGTTTTGCAGGAACAAGATTACTTTGGACAGCTTGCAACGCCTTTTGGCTTTCAGAGCTGTCTTCATTTGGTCCAAAAGTCCAATGTAATACCTTGCATTGATGGTGAAACCCTTTTGAAGGTAGTCCACTAGCAGCACGCCCTCATTTTCACAGAACACAGACGCCATCACCTTGGCTGATTTTTGCATCCTGAACTTCTTTGGATGAGGAGAACCATTGTGCCGTCACTGCTTCTTGTTTTCAGGGTTATACAAATAGATCAAGGTCTCCAGGACGCTTTCAGTCTGGAAATGCTGACAAATGGACCTGGAAGTTTTCAGTTGCATGCTTCTCTGATCTGATGTCAAATATTTGGGGACCCACTTTGCAGGTAGCTATCTCATGTATAAATGTTCATGGATAATGACACAAACACATTGAAGGGAAATCCCCACGATGTCTGCTATTGCTTTAGCTGAAATTCGTCCATTCTCCAGTATGAAGCTGTGCACAGCATCGACAATCTCCTGAACAACAACCACTCTCGGTCTTCCTCATCATTGCTGCTGAAGTGGCCCGTTCTAAATTTGGCAACCCAGTTCTTAACTGTGGAATATGAAGGGCATTGATCCCGCCAATGTCTGCGACATATCACCATGAATATTTTTTGCGGACTTTCCTTGCAAAAACAATAATTTTATCACTCTTTTGCTCTCAGTTGCTGTGAATATCGCATTCGACAACTCTATTTTGTTTTCTTGCGTGCGTAGAACACTGTTGCCATAAGCAACAAACACAAATTTTTGAAAACATATATTAGACACATAAGGCTTTCATGTGATGTAACATTTATTACCATAGAAACAAAAAAAAGATCACAAAGCCAAAGATTATTAGCAACCCCCCGTATAGAATAAAGACACTGATGAAACTGTTGGCGAAGCTGCTTCATGTAAAAGACCAATGTTTTTTTTTCTGAAGCACCTAGGAAAAACTTGTCAGGTGTACCTGCGTCTTAAAGACACTGTGTACCCATATTCTAAATTTGGTGTCACGATAATTCTACTGAATAGGATAACTGAAGTGAGCACTAATATATATATATATATGAGTGCAAGCCAAAAATACATACTATATATAAGAATAAGGCTGCACATCAAACTTAGATAATGGTATAATGCCTCAAGCATATGGAAAAATATTGGAATATACAATGAAAAATGCTACTTGCTAATTTGAACATGTGAATAATGAATTGCATACCTGCTATGAATATTAGGAAAAAGGAGATATTTAGCAATCGCAATGCGATTGCTAAATATCTCCTTTTTCCTAATATTCATAGCAGGTATGCAATTCATTATTCACATGTTCAAATTAGCAAGTAGCATTTTTCATTGTATATTCCAATATTTTTCCATATGCTTGAGGCATTATACCATTATCTAAGTTTGATGTGCAGCCTTATTCTTATATATAGTATGTATTTTTGGCTTGTACTCATATATATATATATTAGTGCTCACTTCAGTTATCCTATTCAGTTATATGTAGTTTTTTTTCTGAATGTGAACACAGCTCCGCCCCTTTCGGCCATGTTTTTTCCATCTCCTATATAAGAAAGTCCTTAGTTACCCCTCTCCACCCATAGCAGTTTTTAATTGCAATGAGATGACACACAGTTAGGGTCACAGAGCTAGGGACCCCAATATAGAGATATACCTTGACGAGGTTTTGGGGCTCAGTTACATTGATCAATGCGATTGCTAAATATCTCCTTTTTCCTAATATTCATAGCAGGTATGCAATTCATTATTCACATGTTCAAATTAGCAAGTAGCATTTTTCATTGTATATTCCAATATTTTTCCATATGCTTGAGGCATTATACCATTATCTAAGTTTGATGTGCAGCCTTATTCTTATATACGATAATTCTACTGACCTCCAAAGTAAAATTAACATACCATTTTTACAGTCCCCCCTCTTAACAGGTCAAGCTGATTTTGGCTTTAAAGAATGGCATGGTTGTACACACCTAAAATACAATGTATGCTTGTCATTAAACTATTTAATGGTAAATTTCATAACTGAATAAGCTAAATGGTGTTTTTTCTTCTCCTTTGTGTTTTTAAGGGATTCTGCAATTTCCTGTAATAAGGCTCCACACAACAGCTCTATTAATCATATTGAAAGTGTTCTCCAGCAGTTGGATGAAGCTCAATCTCAGATGGAAGAGCTTTTCCAAGAAAGAAAAGTGAAACTTGAACTTTTTCTGCAGCTACGCATTTTTGAGAGAGATGCAATTGATGTAAGCTTTTTTTTCATGTTTATTTTCTACTTGTGGTAACTTTTTTATGGATGCATTATCATATGATGTCTTCCAGATCACATAGAGACTGATTATTAAAGGGAACCAATTACCAGGATTTGATTTCCTATATACCCCAAAGCCAGTGCTATACTGGCACTATCAGGCTGATTCTCTACATACCTTTAGTGGTCAACTCGGATGTTTAGATTTTGAAATCCAAGAAAGTTAAGTTTATAAAATGAGCAGCTGCTTGAGTCAAAATCATAAATTGTGTTTTTCAGAATTTATCATGTGCTTTACTTCTTTTATTTCTAACAATATGAGCTAAGTTGGACAGTTATGCAAAACACCCAGGATACAATCAGTTGTACTACTAAATTATGCTGTAAACCAAGAACTCAGGAAAAAATTGAAGCGTGTTTTATGTAATAGTACCTCTAGTTATTTAGAGAAACTAATAAAGTGCTTAGTTTTACACAATAATAGCTCATTCTGTCTCTAAATAAAACACAACACAGGATTAGAACAAGTGTATGTTGTGTGCTTTTATTACAGGCCACATGAGTCTATGACTTGTGGAGAACCAGATCAACTGGTTGACAGTAATTACGCTTATTATTGTTTTGTATTCATTTTTATCACTTCATATTGAGCTGAATTTAAGGGGTGGTCCGAAGACATAAGGAAATTTAATATAAATCTCTAATGCTATAATCTAATATACTTGTATTAAAAATTCCCCCCAGCTCCATAACTGCACTAACTGCTATTCTATTTTCTGTCTGATGATTCGTTTGAGAATCCCAGTGCATGCTGGGATACTCAGTGTCATCCGGGGGCAGAGGCTGTGGCAGTGAATGCAGCCTCTGTTCCCCCCCTTAAACAAAGTGAAATCATGATGCTCGTTTCAGGGACTGGTATGTTATTCTGTGTCATTCCCTGCTTTTACTGTCCCTCCCTGCCCTCTGTGATCTACACCTTGCATGGTGCTTGCTCTGTTATCTGCTCAGATCTGTAATGATCAGCACTGTTTATACCTGGCATTCAGGAAACCTGCAATGCTTCCGCTGGTGTCTTCACTGGTCTCCTGATTGCCAGGTAAAGACACAGCTGGTCATTACTAATCTGAGTTGCATTGCGTTGTGTGACGGATGCAACGGATGTGTTGCATATAGTGGCACAACGGATGCTGCAAAACCACAGAATCCGTTTTTTTTGGTTTGTTTTTTTACAGTTTTACCGGCAGCAGACTATTGTGAACGATCAGCTGATCACTTACAGCAGCCGATCGCCGAGTGATCAGCTGATTGCTCACAGCAGCCGATCGTCGGGTGATCAGCTGATCGCTAACAGTAGTCGGTCACTGGATGATCAGCTGATCGCTCACAGCAGCCGGTCGCCGGGTGATCAGCTGGTAGTTCGGCCACCGAGGTGGTGTGCGTGGGGCGGAGTGTGGGGGGCGGAGTGTGGGGTGGGTAGAGCCGAGCGGGGCCATGGCCCTGAGGATGTCAGTGCCGGGTGACTGCATCGCTGGGGACAGGTGAGTGTGTGTGGGTCTGTGTGTTTGTTTGTGTGTGTGTGTGTGTGTGTGTGTGTGTGTGCGCGTGTGTACATGCTGAGTGTGGGAGGGGGCGGAGCCGAACGGGGAAGTGTCGGGCTTCCTGCACACGTAGCCAAGCAAAGCGCTTTGCTTAGTAACCCGATGTGTATCCTGGTTACATGTGCAGGGAGCCAGAGAGAGCATGCACAGTGAAATCCTAAGGATTCCGCTGCTCAAAAACGTTAGCTGCTGCGTTGCTTCCGCCCGGCACAATCCGTCGTCCATACAAGTCTATGGGAAACAACGGAATCAGTTAACGGATTCCGCTGGTTTCCAAAAGGGCGGATTGTGACGGAAGGTAATTAACGCAAGTGTGAAAGTACCCTAACAGAGTGAGCGCTGTGCAGATTGCACAGTGCACAGCATAAAGAGGGACAATGCATTGACAGCGGGGAAGAACATAGAGGGGACAGAGAAGCCCCTGGAACGAGCGTCATAATGATGCTTCGTTTCAGGAAGTGTACAAAGGCTGTGGTCACTGCAAAAATCCTCTGCCCCCTGATGACACTAAATTAAAGGGAACCTGTCAGGTCCAATATGCACCCACAACCACAAGCAGGTCTGGGTGCATATTTCTATTCAAATGATTTTTATTAGGTTTTGTAGTTAACAAATCTTGAAATCATGCGTTACAAAATTTAAGGACATATAGATAGTAATAACAAGGTTAAGAAAATGCATATATTTTGACCCCCCCCCAGTTTGTTAGTGTTGATACATCAAGCAGTATATTTTGTTGGTCAAATCAATTGATTATGAATTAACTTTTTGCAAAACATAACTAAACAACAAATAGAATTAACAACTTTCTGACATGGATTCTGTAGACAGTCCAGCAAATTTGCGAGATCAGAAACATATAATTCTAGTGAGTTTTAGATCAGGGAGGTATCAAAGACTAGAGTTTCAAGCCTGAAATTATTAGTGAGCTTGTATTTCTCGAATATAGTTAGTGTTTTCTTAACGTCAGTTGGGCTATATAGTCTGTCAGTGATTGGGCTCTGGCCATGGGTCCCATTTGGTGAGGTACTTTGAGTATTATTTTTTATGGCATAGTAGTACTCTAAAGTTTTATGTAGAGTTAGTTTCTCCTTAGCTTCTTGAATATTAGGAGCTTTCTCACTTTTCCATTTGGATACCATGAGATTAGTGGACACTAGTAGAATATGTATTACTATGGGCCTAAAATGTTTAGGCATCGCTTCAATGTTTAAGAGAAGAAGAACTAATTCTGGAGTTAGAGCTACATCTAGCTGTGTAATGGACCTTATAAGTGATTGAATGTCTCTCCAGAATTTCAAAATTTTTGGACTCGACCAAAATATGTGAGTTATGTTGCCTGAATTTCCACAGTTTCTCCAGCATTTGTTTGAGGTATCTGGGTTAATTAAATGCAATTTATGGGGTGTGTAATACCAGTGGGTTATTATCTTATAATTGGTTTCTAGAAGAGCAACGCAAGGTATATTTTTGTAGACTGTGACCAATGACTTTTGAAATCTTTCTTCAAATGGATTTTCTGGGATTTTTAACTCGATTTTCCACTAGTGTTTTAAGTTAAGGAGATCTGTATCTTCGTTATAAATTTGGTAGATATATTTGGTTTTCCAAGTGTTTTGATTATTTGGATTCTTTAAGAGAGCCGTGATGTTACTTGGAAGGTGGAGGGTGGTGCTAGGTTTCATGAATATTTGTTCTATTATCTTCCAAGTTTTCTTATTTGACTTTTAGTTTGAATTCTTTTGCTATGTCTTGGTAGGGTTTCAGCTTATCGTTATCGAGTATGTCTGAGATTAAGCATATTCCCCTGGATTTCCAGTCGTTGAGCTTTAATCTTGGTGAGAATGCAGAAAGCGTTTCGATCTTCATCCAACCTATTGATTCGGTGCCATGTATTTTTCTAGATTGGGCTCCAAATTTCCTGCATGTTATTATTGAGTTCCTGGTGATTACCTCCTTAGGTAGTCGCTTTTTAGAGTCGCATAGGTAGGCCACCACAAGGTCTCCAACTTCTATATTTGGACAGTAAGAATCTTCAAGTCCCACCCATGCAGGTTTATCATCTCTGTTCCAATACTTCTGGCTGCTTTTAATAGTCATTGCTTGATAGTAGGCCAATATGTTTGGCATCCCCAACTCCCCATTGATTCTGTTTTTGTTTAGGGTAGATTGTGCTACTCAAGGTTTAGTTTTACCCCATACAAAAGATGTTAGTTGAGTTTGGAGTTTTTGTATAAGCTTCTTCTTGATTGGTAATGGGATAGTTCTGAATATATAAAGTAGCTTGGGAAGTTCCAGCATTTTGTAGGTGTTTATTTTTCCTAACCAGGAAAGCTCTACTTTGGATAGATGTTGTAGATCTTTTTGGATGGTATTATAAATGTCAGTAATATTCTGGTTAGCGCAGTCCTTTGTGTTTTTTGTTAGTTTTATACCTAAATAAGACATGTTGTCCACATTCCACTGAAATTTGATTTCCGATTGTAGGACTTTTAATAGATCCTGATCCAGATTGAGGTGCATAGCCTGGGTTTTATCCATATTGACTCTATATAATGAGACCCTTGAGAATTCTTTAAAAACTTCCAAGGTCTGTTTGACTGTGTTCAGTGGATCTGATAGAAAGAGTAGGATGTCATCTCCGAAAAGTGACACTTTAACTTGTCTGTTATTAGCAGGGATGCCCCTAATCAGGCTGTCCACCCTGATCTTCTCCGCCAAGGGCTCAATGAAAAGATCGAACAATGACGGGGAAAAAGGACACCCCTGCCTTGTTCCATTCGAGAGGTTGATTTTACCCGAGAGGAAACCATTTGTTAAAATTCTTGCAGACTGGTTTGAGTAGAATGATTTTATAAGGTCTAATACCCTCCCATTGAAGCCAAATTTTTTTAAAGTTTGAAGTAAGTAGTTCCACTGAACCCGGTCAAATGCCTTCTCAGCATCAATTGTGATAAAGACACTGGGAGTCTTAGTTTCCCGTGAGTGAGTGAGTAGGTTTAGGATTCGTCTGGTAGCGTCTTCTGCTCCTCTGTTCGCAATGAACCCCACTTGATCTTTGTGTATAAGGTTCAGTACTATTTTTTGTAGTCTGGTGGCTAGGGTTTTTGCCAATATTTTCAGGTCAGAATTTAGGAGCGAAATGGGTCTATAGTTTACAATGAGGTCTCTGTCTCCCTTTTCTTTATACAAAACTAATATAGTGGCTTCTTGCATCTCCTCAGGTAACTTTAAGCCTAGTGATAGTTCATTGATGAGGGTGGTTAAATATGGGGTTAAGATTGTAGCAAACCTTTTGTAGTACTCATTGGGAATTCTATCTGGTCCTGGTGCTTTATTTTGTTTTAGAGAGTTTATTGTAGCCATTATGTCACTGTTTTTGTATGGGGTGTTTAGAAAATTTAAATCTTCGTTAGACAGAGAGGGTAACTGAATCGAGTCAAGGAATTGATTGATGTCTTCCTTAGTGGGTTTGTCTTCGAGTTTATTATTTTTTAAGTTATATAGGTTGTTAAAAAATTCCTCGAATTTTAATGAAATGTCTTTTGGATTTTTGTAAATTTTGTTGTCCCTATCTCTTATCTGTAAGATTTTGGTCTTAGATCTCAGAATTCTTGTTCTTCTGGCTAAAAAACCCGAAGGTTTATTCATGAGATGGTAAAAATTGGATTTTGAGGTCAGTATGAATCTTTCGTATTAGTTTGAGAGAATGTTTTTTAAATCTAGTCTGAGTTTTACAATTTCTTTTTGTGTGTCATCTGATGGACTATTTGCTTGTGAATTTTCTAGTTCTCTAATTTTATTTATAATCTCTTAGGTTTTCTTTTGTTTAATTTTATTAATCTTAGCGTTAAGTTGGATCAGGGTTCCTCTGATGACTGCCTTATGGGCTTGCCACAGAGTTGTGATAGAGATATTTTCTATGTCATTATATTTGAAATAATTTTTTAAATCAATTTGTATTTTTAGGCTATGGTCTGGGTGGGCGAATAGAAACGAGTTGGCTCTCCAAGTTTTATTTATGTGATGATTGGTGAGGATTTCAAATGTGATGGGAGAGTGGTCTGACCACACTAGGGTGAATGGTAATTTGTTTAATTTTCTATAAGATATTGATGTCAGAAAGGACTAGGTCAATTTTTGAAAAGAATCTGTGGGGGTTTGAATAATAAGTATATTCTACTGAGGTTGTATTTAGGCATCTAAAGATGTCGTATAGCTCCTCTCGGTTCATCCAAGAATCAAGGGTGACATTGAGTACCCTGCCTTTGGTTGAAGAGTCGAATTTAGGGTTAGGTATGGCGTTAAAATCTCCGAAAAGTAAAAGAGATCCCCTTAGGTGTGATCTAATTAAAGATAGTACTCTATTTAGGAAGGTAATTTGTCCCTTGTTGGGAGCGTATTTGTTGGCTTGTTGGCTAGTGTGTATGTAGTGTTATTTAGTTTGTAGATGACTATTAGATATCTACCTTCTGGGTCAATTATCATTTTCAGTTCTTCAAATCTTATGGAGTCTCTTATAATGAGAGCCACACCTGATTTTTTCTTTTCATTTGAAGAGAGAAGGATTGTTGGGAATGATTTATGTTCAAATTTGGGTGTTTTTTCTAGGGCGAATTTTGTTTCCTGTAGTCCAATTATATCTGCTTTGAATTTTTGGATGTCCCTCCATATGAGAAACCTTTTTTGTGGCGAGTTTAACCCATTGACGTTGATAGTCAGGAATTTTGTGGTCATCTTGGTGGTTGATAGCTTTTTTTTTTTTAGGCTTTTTCTCTTGGTGTTGTCTAGATATTTGATCTTCCTCCTGCTGGGGATACTTTTTGTCATGTTATTGATCATGTCAGGTAAACTTGAGGTAACTATTTTAAACATAAACATGGGGTGAAGCTTCAAGGTAAATATATTGTGGGAGATATATTACAACAAATTTCTCCTTGTGGGCTAGTGTTTTCTGCCTATTAGGTTGGTCCGATTCATATAAGGGATTTGAGCGAGGGTGCACTGATAATTATCTATTGGGATCATCTTTTTTCCTTCCCAGATTGGGGAGATGCAATTTTCAAGTCTTTGAGCAATTTCAGCCCCTCTTCCGGCTCTTCGATTGACATGGTTTTTTGCTTACCTCTTAAGACTACCAACCTCTTAAGACTACCAAGAGTAACTGAGTAAGCCTCTTTTTGTGTGTTAGTGTGTGTGTGTGTGTGTGTATGTATGTATGTATGTGTATATATATATATATATATATATATATATATAATATGTATATAATGTTTGTTAGCTGTCTCATTTACAGGTTGTTAATACAACAAAGCATTACCAGGCTCTGCAGATAGGAGATATATGTAAATTGGGTATACTATACACTTAGTTCTCAGATAACGCTCCATAGGAGCTGAGTAACTCAATGTATGCTGTTTAACTTGTTTAAAAAGTACCCACAGCAACAGACCCAGGAGGAGGGGGGTGATCCCTGTGGCAGAGACACTACCAAATGTGAGCTCACGCATGCTGTGTATGTGTATGTACAGTACCGTACCTTCCGTTCCATACATTTAAAGGGCCTAATTAAAACTTTAATTTAGAGTTATACTACAAAAGACCCCACAAATAAGCAGATTTTGAGCATACCACATCATAAGGGCCTGACCCACAATGGAACCCCAAATATACCCTCCCATAAGGGTCTGTACCATAATACTACCACTCACCTGTTCATATCCAGATCCCATAAAGTAGAGGAATTTAAGTACTTAAGAATATCCAAAAACAAAATTGGAAACTATAGATGTGACAGGGGAGACATTCGACTGAAACAACTACTTTACAGGAGGGAGAGGGGAGGATTAGGTAAGAGAAGGAGAAAAATCCTTAAAGCCACAATAGTTAACCTGCACAATAAACTACATTGTAAAAGTAGAATAAAAGCACAATATAAAGCTCCTATTAATACACAATGCCACCCAAAATCAAAAATAATCCTAATAGTGAAACAGTAGACAATGAAACCATGTATGAGGAGTGCATGGACCCAACCCCCCTCCCCGCCAACAGCCCAAGATCCTACTCCATCATCAAGGAAAAATAGCGGAGACAACAATAGGGACCTATGGGCACCTGATCTCACTCCATCACTTGATGTTACGGTTAAATAAGAAAAGAAAAGAAATGGAAAGCAAATACAACCCTGCCCAAGTCACAAATCTACCTGATGACACAGACTTAGACAGGAGCGATTCTTCCAATTCAAGCCCAGTCAAAAAAGAAGCCAGAAGAGATTTAAACAACGAAGAATTCATGGTGAACTACAATGTGGGCCAGCCACTGGATCGGGGATTCTTCCACAACCTTTTCAGTGCTTACAACAAATCGCTTAAAACTGACTTAGATGAATTGAAAACATCTATGGCAATGATAGCCTCAAGATCGGAGAAAACGGAATGAGATGTGGAAGAACTCTCAAAGGACACAAAGAACTTACAAAAAGAACAAGACAAGCTAAAAGAGGAGGTAAAATTCCTACGAAATAAATGGATTGATAGAGAAGATAGAGACAGAAGAAGTAACTTAAAATTTCGAGGAATACCAGAAAAGATCAAAAACACAAACCTTATGACATACAGTGCCTACAAGTAGTATTCAACCCCCTGCAGATTTAGCAGGTTTACACATTCGGAATTAACTTGGCATTGTGACATTTGGACTGTAGATCAGCCTGGAAGTGTGAAATGCACTGCAGCAAAAAAGAATGTTATTTCTTTTTTTATTTTTTTTTTAATTGTGAAAAGTTTATTCAGAGGGTCATTTATTATTCAACCCCTCAAACCACAAGAATTCAGTTTGGTTTCCCTAAAGTATTAAGAAGTATTTCAGGCACAAAGAACAATGAGCTTCACATGTTTGGATTAATTATCTCTTTTTCCAGCCTTTTCTGACTAATTAAGACCCTCCCCAAACTTGTGAACAGCACTCATACTTGGTCAACATGGGAAAGACAAAGGAGCATTCCAAGGCCATCAGAGACAAGATCGTGGAGGGTCACAAGGCTGGCAAGGGGTACAAAACCCTTTCCAAGCAGTTGGGCCTACCTGTCTCCACTGTTGGGAGCATCATCCGGAAGTGGAAGACTTATGGAACTACTGTTAGCCTTCCACGGCCTGGACAGCCTTTGAAAGTTTCCACCCGTGCCGAGGCCAGGCTTGTCCGAAGAGTCAAGGCTAACAAGGAAGGAGCTCCGGGAAGATCTCATGGCAGTTGGGACATTGGTTTCAGTCAATACCATAAGTAACGTACTCCACCGCAATGGTCTCCGTTCCAGACGAGCCCGTAAGGTACCTTTTACTTTCAAAGCGTCATGTCAATGCTCGTCTACAGTTTGCTCATGATCACTTGGAGGACTCTGAGACAGACTGGTTCAAGGTTCTCTGGTCTGATGAGACCAAGATCGAGATCTTTGGTGCCAACCACACACGTGACGTTTGGAGACTGGATGGCACTACATACGACCCCAAGAATACCATCCCTACAGTCAAGCATGGTGGTGGCAGCATCATGCTGTGGGGCTGTTTCTCAGCCAAGGGGCCTGGCCATCTGGTCCGCATCCATGGGAAGATGGATAGCACGGCCTACCTGGAGATTTTGGCCAAGAACCTCCGCTCCTCCATCAAGGATCTAAAGATGGGTCGTCATTTCATCTTCCAACAAGACAACGACCCAAAGCACACAGCCAAGAAAACCAAGGCCTGGTTCAAGAGGGAAAAAATCAAGGTGTTGCAGTGGCCTAGTCAGTCTCCTGACCTTAACCCAATTGAAAACTTGTGGAAAGAGCTCAAGATTAAAGTCCACATGAGACACCCAAAAAACCTAGATAACTTGGAGAAGATCTGCATTGAGGAGTGGACCAAGATAACTCCAGAGACCTGTGCCGGCCTGATCAGGTCTTATAAAAGACGATTATTAGCTGTAATTGCAAACAAGGGTTATTCCACAAAATATTAAACCTAGGGGTTGAATAATAATTGACCCACACTTTTATGTTGAAAATGTATTAAAATTTAACTGAGCAACATAACTTGTTGGTTTGTAAGATTTATGCATCTGTTAATAAATCCTGCTCTTGTTTGAAGTTTGCAGGCTCTAACTTATTTGCATCTTATCAAACCTGCTAAATCTGCAGGGGGTTGAATACTACTTGTAGGCACTGTACGTAAGGAACATAGTGAAAAAAGCTTTACCATCCCTCCCAGAATTAAAGTATTCATTTGAACGCGTTCACAGGCTCCCAAAACCGACATTCTTAGCAGAAGAAATCCCCAGAGACGTCATTGCGAGATTTATGTTCTATAGAGCAAAAGAAAAACTAATGGATTTCTTACGAAACAACAAAACTTTACCATCCCCCCACGAGAACTTAAAAGTATTTATCGACCTTTCAAAGGAGACTTTAAAAAGGAGAAGAGACTATAAGCCTATTACGGATGCTCTGAGGAAAAATTACATCTTATACCACTGGGGCCATCCAAACAATAATCTGATCTTCACATTTAAGCAAAAAACCATGTCAATCGAAGAGCCGGAAGAGGGGCTGAAATTGCTTGACAAAAGACTTGAAAATTGCATCTCCCCAACTTGGGTGCATATTTCTAATCCCTTCCTAACTGTCCCAGTAACTAGATATAGCATATTGTTATTTTATGCTTCAACTTCAGGTGATCCAGTGAGTAGTTACCCAGTAGTGGACAAGTTGTTTAAGCGGTTAAGTGAATGTTTTACTTTTTAAGTTCAACCATATCAAATGTATTATAAAACAAGAATATTATTTCACAGATGTAAATTTTACAAAGAAAAACATACAGTGAAATAGTACTCTTAACTAGTAAAATGACCATATGGAAAGTTTACATCATTGGATGGAATATAAGATTTGTCCTTTGTGCAATTTGGCAATATTGACAATTACCACCCTTTTCACACAATCCCAGAATCTTACGATTGTAGCACAGGACCAGCAAATATGCTCCATTGTTAGTCTGTCATGATGGTCTATAAAGCATAATGGGAAGACAATCTTGTAGCAATCCTAGCACAATAATGTAAATTCCGAGGAGGAGTGATTTATTTAAGGTGCTTGTGCCAGAAATCTGATGCAAACACATTAATAAGTCGCAATTTTTCTGCTACAAAATATTGCGACTTTTGGAGTTTACACGCAAATTTACAATCCAAGCAAACCTTTCACACTCATACCAATTCAGTTTTAGACTGCCGTAAATCCTATGGAATGAATTCAGTTGAAACCAATCGACTCATAGGTGATTGACATCCAATGCAAAGAAAACGGGTTACTGAATCCTCCGGTAAAGTAAACTTCTTTGTTTCAGTCCATAAAAGGGGTTGTCACATGCAGAGTAGAGAATGATGTCAATTTTAAACTATTTTTCTTTTTTTGGCATAATTAAAATATGCAAGCCATGTCGAGGAAGTGATTGGAGAATGTCTTCTTACAGAAAGAAGCTTTGTGAATTATGAGATTCAATACAAGAAACCTGTCTGGTTTAAACTACAGAAATTATTGAATGTATATTGATTAAATTATCAAATTTTTTTCAGTGGGCATGGTTTGGAAAATAAATGTGATATCTAATTCAAATACGTAGTCTAATATGTGAGTAGTATCCTATTTCAGAAATCTAATTCAGGTTTACCCATTACCATAATTTAATTAATAAACTAATTTAATTAATTAACTAATTTAATTATTCATAAACTAATTTAATTACTAAAATGTCACAGGGAGGTGGAGTTTCTCATATGGTTTTTAAATTAAGCTTGTATGTATGTCAGTTACGATTAAGACTCACAGAAGTCATAACGCAACAATGTCTGCTCTGCATGTGACAACCTATTTTCTGGCATGAAGTAAAACATTTTTATTCAGAAAGCACTTTTTTTATTTACGTTGACATACACGCCAAGCCAACCAGCTAAGCCAATATAGGTGTGGCGTTGGTGGGATAGAGCATGGTCATTCCCACCTGTCGAATTCAACCTAGTGACATAACTTACTCCATAATTGTATGTTAGTCCTTGGCTGGCTTACATTTCAGGCTGCGACGCACACTGGGTTGCAGACACATTCAGTCATTAGTAAATCAGGGAACTCTACCCCAGAGAGCATTTTATTAACATTTGTACACACTACTGGGGTCTTAAGGAATCACCCCTAATGTCTTTGGGATGGTTTTCCACCAAAGTGACTCAGATGCTTTTCATTTCTTCTTTTTTTTTTTTTTTTTTTTTTTTATTAGTCCATATGTTGCAGAGAAGTGGCACTCACCATCAATAAAAATCCTTTATTTAAACCATTGTTATAAGATACATTGTTGCGGAACTGGCCGAAAGCATGTAGTCAACTGCCATTTTGCACTGAACAAGCACTTCTATTTCAAGGCTTTTTATGAATGGTGAGTGCCACTCCTCTGCAATATATGGTCTATTAAAATTAATATTTGAAAATAGAGCACTGCTAGATCCACAAGCCAGAAGGTGAGTCCTGCAATTCATGAGTCCTCATTAATTTGACTTTTGCAAGCTTTAATCTTTTTATATGTAGTTTTGATAGCTTTTTTTATGCTTTCAACACATCAAGTGATTCAAATAATTCAAAATTATTCACTTCAGTTGTGATTTTATTTTTATACTGAGTAATTTCAAAAGTTTGACGATTTTTACTTTGACCATTATTTTTACCTCCCTTTCCCTCCCCCCTTTGTTTCTCATTGTAGATAATTTCAGACTTAGAGTCTTGGAATGAAGAACTTACTTTACAAATGAACAACTTTGACACAGAGGACCTTACTCTTGCAGAGCAACGATTACAGCACCATGCTGATAAAGCGCTAACTATGAATAATCTGACTTTTGATGTGATTCACCAAGGACAAGAGCTTCTGCAATATGTCAATGAGGTGCAAGCTTCAGGTATTTAATATGTTATTGTACTTTGATGCAACAATGGTGGTGTATGCTCATTCTTTGTAATTTATATGGGACTGGGGGAGTGGCGTTGTTCATAAACACAAAGGTATTATTTTAGAGGTAATAGATAAAATATATTTTTTTAATTTTTGTGAATGATTTGATGTAAGCAATACTTGAAATTTTTATTGACTTTTAACCTTTATTATATTAACAGAACAAAGATAATGAAGCAGCATAAGATTTTGGATATTGAGTCTGGGTCTGGTCCCAACATCTTCAAACAGTACAAAAAATGTATAGTATTGACAAGCAACAACAACCCGTCAGTCATATATTAAAAGGGATTAGGAATGGGTAGACGCCACATCCAACAACATTGCTATTTTTAATGTTTTGATTGTATCATTACTAGCTTTGTAGAGGATAAGGGCCAAGGGTGATAGTGAAGGAACACTAGAGAGGAGTAAAAGTAAGAGGTTTGAAAAAATGAACAGTTAATCTGATCAGTAAATGGCGTAGCGGCAAAAAAAATTCCAAACGTCAAAATTATGTTTTTTGGTCGCTGCAAGTTTTGCACAAAATGCATTAACAGGCGATCAAAACATAGCATCTGTGCAAAAATGGTACCATTAGAAACGTCATCTTAAGACGCAAAAAATTAGCCATCACTGAGCCATAGATCCCGAAAAATGAGAACGCTACTGGTTTCGGAAAATGACACAAAACGTGCGCCACTGTTATTAAACTTGTGAATTTTTTTAACCCCTTACATACAAGTAAACTTATACATGATTGGTGTCTACAAACTCGCACCGACCTCAGGCATCACAATGACACATCAGTTTTACCATATAGTGAACACGGTGAATAAAATATCCCAAAAAACTAATGTGCGATCACACTTTTTTTTTGCAGGTTTTCCACACTTGGTATTTTTTGTTGTTTTTCAGTACTATATATGGTAAAACTTATGGTTTGATTTAAACATACAACTCGTCCCGCAAAAAACAAGCCCTCATATGGCAAGATTGACAGAAAAATAAAAAAAGTTACGGCTCTCGGAAGAAGGGGAGCAAAAAAACCCGCAAAAATGAAAAACGCCCTGGGGCTGAAGGGGTTAATCAGAGAGGGAAAGGTTATATATGGCTGGGAGATAAACAGGAGGAGATGGTCAGCAAACAGCGCTGCTTTGCATGTCTTCCCCCCTCCTCCACCCCATGTAGGGGCAACCCTGGCGAGTGCCATTATGTTACTTGAAACTTTTTAAACAGAGAAGGGACTTTGTTAGAAAATGACTTGATAAATAACACTTTTGTATGAATTATTCATTTTATGCATCTGAAATACCTGTCACAGCCTGGAGCGGTGCCTGCACCGCTCTGGGTTGTTTAACTCCTTAAATGCCATGAGTGATATTAATAGCAACATTTAGGAGTTTGAGAAAGAGGGGGAACTCCCTTTCCCGGGCGATTGGTGCCCCCGCAATATCGTTGAGATGGCCTGTTTGTTGACATGGTAGCCCTAGGTCTTCATAACGATCTCTGTCTTTTCCAGCTACAGCAAGCCTATTAGGCTATGTGCGCACGTTGCGTCGTGTCCCTGCAGAAATTTCTGCAGGGAGTTGACAGCACATCTGCTCTTCAAATCGTTGCAGAAACACTGCATAATGGATGCAGTGTTTCTGCAGAAAAAAAGCTGATTTCACGCTCTCTGGATGCAGCCTCCCACATAGACAGAGCAGGATCTGCATCCAAAGCGCATGGAATAATTGACATGTTGCTTTTTAGAACGCAGCGATTTGGAACAAAATTTTGGCATCCAAATCGCTGCCCTCTCAAACAACGCAACGTGCGCATGGATTATGCACAATCTTCATAGATTGTGCTGGGGATGCAGGTCACATGCATTTACGCTGTGGTGCAATACGCAGTGTAAATGCATGAAATTCGGCAACGTGCGCACAATCTAAATGGCTTCGCTCAGTGCAGAGCTAACAGGTGTAATGGATTGTAATGTTGGTGCATTCCAATGCATTAATTTGATCCATAATCGTAATAATGAAAGTTAAAATCCCAGAAATGGACTAAAGTTGTTTTTTTTTTATTTGTTTTTTTTAAAGTTTTAAAAATTTTGTTTTTTAAAAAATCACAATTTAACGAAAAAAAAATACCAATAAATACTTAGTTATATAAAAATAAAAAAAAACGAATTCCGTATAATGAGACAAATGGAGACACTGAGGGCGCTGTCTGACCTATAATGGGGAAAATAAAGATTTGATACACTGCCGAATTTGCATGTTTTACCACCTACAAAGGATGAAGAGGGGTCATTCCACATCAAGTGGACCAGTTTTAAAAATCGTCCCCACTCGACCTTCTCCGATTTTCTTGAAAATTTATAAGGATGTACATGTATGTTTGAAAAGAGGTTCTGTAAATTTTTAAGGCCAGAGCTCAAATACATTGGGCCCTGTTGACCTTTCACTGGAGGTTCCACCAAGCCTGCGGCTTCAGCTAAGAGGATTTTGCAAACGTTGGCAGATAGCCATTAGAGTTCTATACTGGCTATGATGCTGAAATTTGGCATACTAGCTCAACTTTTTCTGCTAAACACGATAAAATTATTACCGGCTATGACAAAACAATATTTCGGCCGCAATTTTGTGTCAAAGTAGCTTGTAAAATGTGTCGCATAAAATTTATGCCTAACTTTGCCCATATATATCACAAGACCAGAAACCAATAGTAACTGGTGCTTTGCCCTGTACACCAAACATCTACATGACTTTGCATTGCTGCAATATCACAGTCAAAGCATATGTATTTGTGGAAACATTCACACCCACATATGATGAAAAACTTAAAAAAAAAAAAAAATGAATTTTACCTATTTTTAGGTCAAATTTCTCAAAAAGGGTACCCCTAAAATATATTAATTCTGATATCATTATAAAGAGCACATTTTTCTCTACAAGGATCATTGTTTTTTTTTTTTGGAGTCTCTGAGTTTAAGAAAAGAAAAATGACACTGAACAGGGTGTTATTTATTAATACGCAATGAATGGTAACTGCACTATTCAAACCCTTGCGTTGGTCCATGGTGGTTATACCACAACCAATTCCTTAAGAATTGGTTTTATAATCCTATTAAGAATTGTAATAATGCTGTCTTTCGAGAATTGGCAGCCCCATCGCCTAGGAACCATGGCCGATAGCCGTGCAAGGCCAGCCGCGGGCGGTCTCTTTATCGCAGGTTTTGAAGCCTGAGGGTGGGTGATTTTGCCTAGGATCCCAAGCCATTTAACTTAGCCATTTAGCTTCACCATTTAACTCCTTGAAGTAAATTACAAATGGGTGTACTGTAGCTTGACTATTTCCCAGTGGAAAACTTGAATGGCATCTTGAACAATAAATGAGTAATTTTCAGCAAAGTCCATAAAGATCACGAGCTCTTCAGGTCTCAGATTTTCCTTCAACGATTTCAGATAGCAACTTTGATGCTTGGCGATGTAGTGATGGCTACAAAGTTTAAAAACTTTCAAAACCAATTTTTCAATGAAATCTTCTATAGTCAGTTGTTTGATATCAAGCGTGTCTCGATCAGTGTGAATCCATTGTATGAACTCAATAATATCTTCAGGGTCAGTGTTGACAAACACATTGACTAGAAATTCTTTTAAAACTTCAGGACTCGGGCATTTATCACAACGGCCAAGCATACAGTCCTTGGATTCAATTCCACAAACCATTTTGCATTTGAGCTCTTTGTAGTCATCATTGATGGAGCATGCTGCAAGTATTAGTTTGACATTTTGGTGAATGGTACACACACAAACGGAATGTGTTCCAGCAGATCCAACGGTTACACACCTTTTTGGCCGACGCTCACAAAACTTGGAAAAAAGAATTTCAGGGCCATTCCGATCCCGATAGGCAACAAACATTTCTCTCATATTGCTCAGTAATAGTTGCTTTTGCATCTGCTTTTTTTTGCCTTCTATTCACACTGATACATAATCTTTTTTACCAGGGCACATTCGACTGAATTAGTCATCCTCAAAAAATGCCTGCACCTTTTTCTTCACTTCCTCAGAAACTTTCTTGCCACACTTGATTGTAGGTAAGGCTTCATGTTCACATTTAAGCTTTCGAGCTTGTTTGACCATTCATTCAGAGACACCGAATTCATCTGATATTGCCTAAATGGACCAACTTTTAGGTGCCAATGTCAAGATTTGGACCTTTTCTGCCCGACTGGACACCTGCAGCTTTTGCTTCAAATCTGACAAACGGTGATTGTACTCCAGACACATTTTGCACTGTGCAGTTTTTGTTTGCTCAATGTCTTTCGGCTCAAGCCCTCCAATTGAAGCAATCTTGCTAGAAAATGCATTTTGTACCTGGCTTATCTTTCTCCTTGCATATCCAAGTGAATCCCGCTGGCTTACCCGTGGATATTTCAGAGGAGAGATGCCAATGGATGTTAAGCTTGAATTTAGACTTTGAGAAGAACATTCCATTCCATCTGGATCTGATTCAGAGGAAACTGGATCAGCTGATTTTTTTCCTGTTAGCAAATTCTTTTCGACGTGATGGACACATCTTCTGGCCAGGCTTCACATCATTCTTTGTAAATTCGTTCAACTGGTCAGCTGATAACAAATTGATAGCTCGCAAATTCTTTTTGGTGTTGTAATCCTTTTGGGAAGAAAGGTCATAACACGATTTTTGCAAATGCTCATATTTGGTCAGGAATGAAGCTTCATGGTGTAAACAGATTTGTGAATGTTCGTCAAAATTTAGTCCCACTCGTCGACGCAGCAATTTCTGTTCATCCAATCCAAAGCTTGTAAACAATTTCAACTCATCCTTGCTATGGGTGAATGTCTTAAGGTGGCACTTCAAATTATTCTCAAGGCCGATAGAGCACTGGGCCGATTTTTCATCAGTTTCATTCTCCATCGCTAAAAAATAAATAATATATGTATTAAAATGTAACAATAGTCAATATCTTTTCATAAATAAAAAGGTTTTAGGTTTTTGATTATAATAGACATTGCTAGCAACAATACAACTCTAACATGTGATAAGAATCTGAAAATCAGAAAATCAAACACAAAATCAATGCATTACGCGCATAAATAACACCATGTTGAGTGGCATTTTTCTTTTCTTAAACTGAGAGACTTCAAAAAAAACCCCCAATGATCCTTGTAGAGAAAAATGTGCTCTTTATAATATCAGAATTAATATATTTTAGGGGTACCCTTTTTGAGAAATTTGACCTAAAAATAGGTAAAATTCGTTTTTTTTAAGTTTTTCATCATATGTGGGTGTGAATATTTCCACAAATACATATGCTTTGACCGTGATATTGCAGCAATGCAAAGTCATGTAGATGTTTGGTGTACAGGGCAAAGCACCAGTTACTATTGGTTTTTGGTCTTGAGTTATATATGGGCAAAGTTAGGCATAAATTTTATGCAACACGTTTTACAAGCTACTTTGACACAAAATTGCGGCCGAAATATTGTTTGGTCATAGCCGGTAATAATTTTATCGTGTTTAGCAGCAAAAGTTGAGCTAGTATGCCAAATTTCAGCATCATAGCCAGTATAGAACTCTAATGGCTATGTGCCAAAGTTTGCAAAATCCTCTTAGCTGAAGCCGCAGGCTTGGTGGAACCTCCAGTGAAAGGTCAACAGTGCCCAATGTATTTGAGCTCTGGCCCTAAAAATGTACAGAACCTCTTTTCAAACATACATGTACATCCTTATAAATTTTCAGCAAAATCGGAGAAGGTAGAGTGGGGACCACTGGTCCACTTGACATGGAATGTGACCCAGAGGTATGTAATTTTTATCATACGTACACTTCAACTGTGGCAGAAGCAGAAAAAAAAAAATCATATTGTATGATTTTTAAATAATTAATTTGTAAATATGATGTAAGATATACTGACCAGGAAATCTACATATAAGTTGATTGTTTGGTCAAGATTGTTAGAAAAGTTCTTACAGAAGATCTTAAGGCTGCTTTACACGCAGCGACATCGCTAGCGATGTCGCTGGTAAAAGCACCCGCCCCCATCGTTATGCGTCATGGGCAAATCGCTGCCCGTGGCGCACAACATTGCTAGAACCCGTCACGCGGTTCGTGCGGCGTCGCAGCGACTTCACACGGCAGCCGTCCAATAGAAACGGAGGGGAGGAGAGCAGCCAAAAGAACGTGACGCCCACCTCGTTGCCGGAGGACGCAGGTACGGTGTTGTTCGTCGTTCCTGGGGTGTCACACGTAGCGATGTGTGCTGCCTCAGGAACGACGAACAACCTGCGTCTTGCAACAGCAACAATATTTGGGATTAGAACGACGTGTCAACGATCAACGATTAGGTGAGTAATTTTGATAGTTAGCGGTCGTTCGTACGTTTCAAACGCAACGACGTCACTAACGAGAAAAAAAACAAAGAGAAAAATTGCATGAAAAATACCCTGACTATAAATAAATAAATTGCAAGTGCTTAATAACAGGGTACTTAGTGTATACATTTTTGCAAAAAGGTAAAAAGCTGTCTCACCTCGTCACGGTGTACCCATCTGAGACAGTCCCTAACCTACTGAAGTTAAAAACATTATCAATACCTGACTTGTGTCATGTCAAACTCCAATATGAATGGTGGCAAGTGGTCAGCTGTGTCCCAGATTAAATACACAGTGAAGTGAGACGCAATTAGTTGTTCAGTCTCAGTATTAGGAGGGCTGCGCCCCCAACTTGCAAAAAAGCAAGATAACATACAAAAAACACAAAAAACCTGAGCTGAAACAATGTTCAGTAAACATGCAACATTAAGCATGTGAATTGCAGCCTTAAGACTAGAAAAAAACAAAGAGAATTTTTGTTATAGTTAGCGGTCGTTCGTACGTTTCAAACGCAACGACGTCACTAACGAGGCATTATGTGCGTCACGAATTCCGTGACCCCAGCAACGTCTCGTTAGCGATGTCTTTGAGAGTAAAGCCCCCTCTAGTGTAAGAGGAAAGTACTTTCGACAATGGAGATTATAGCCCAACCCATCGAAAATGGAAATATGTTGCTTTTACTTACACAATGCAAGTGTTAAGACTAAACTTAACCCCTTCACGACTGGCCTATTTTGCGCTTTCTGTTTTTTTTCGCCATTCTTCTGAGAGACGTAACTTTTTTACTTTCAGTATTTATGGTCATGTGAGGGCTCGTTTTTTGTTGAATCAGCTGTACTTTTAAATTAAACCAAGAAGTTTACCATATAGTGTACGAGAAAACTGCAAACAAATTCCAAATGGGAAAAAATTGCAAAAAAAAGTGTGATTGCACGATTGTTTGAGATATTTTATTCAGTGTTCACTATATGTAAAACTGATGTCAGTGTGATGCCTCAGGTCAGTGCAAATTCGTAGATACCAAACATGAATACGTTTACTTTTATCTAAGGGGTTAAAAAATTGTTTGTCCGATAAAAGTGGCATATGTTTTCCGCGACCAATAGCGTTCTCATTTTTCGGGATTTATGGCTCAGTGATGGGTTATTTTTTGTATCTCGAGCTGACATTTTTAACCGTACCACTTTTGTGCAGATGATGTGTTTTAATCGCCTGTTATTGCATTTTGTGCAAAATTTGTGGTGACCAAAAAATTTAATTTTGGCGTTTAATATTGTATTGCCGCTACGTTGTTTACCATTCAGGTTAATTGATTTTATATTTTGATACATTGGGCAATACCAAATGTGTGTGTATTTTTTTCTTTTCTTAACCTCTAATTTTCAAAGAGGCAAAAGTGGAGTGATTTGAACTTTTTAGGTTGTTGGGTTTTTTTTTTCAAAACTTTTTTTAAACTTTTTTTTTTTTTATTTTACTTGTCCCCTAGGGGACTATAACGATCTGCAGTCTGATCGCTCATTAATTTCTCCCGATCAGAGCTGCATCGCTCAGACCGGGAGAAATGATCATCTCTTTTACCAGCCAGTACTCGGCTGTTTGTTTACAGGACCTTAGTTATGTGAGCAAAGGAGTCATCACATGTCCCTATGCTACCATTACAACCATCGGAAGTCACGATAATGTCACGTCGGGACTTCTGGTATCGGTCTGTAAGTAAAGTTTCAGCGCGATCGCGGTTATAATGGCGCTGTCACTTATTGACTTATTGACAGGGCCTTTTAAGGGGTTAAAAGTAGGGATGAGTGAATTGTGAAATATTCGGACTCTCTTTACTCGCAACGAGTAGATCCTAATACTCGGGTACTCGTTACGAGTAGCGAGTCCAATGCAAGTCAATGGGAAATGTGAGTAATTGTTAGCTGGACCCTACAAAGTGGTCTGGGGGCTGAGTTAAAGGCTGAAATGGATGCAGATTGTTTAAAAGCCGGGCAGGAAAAAGCAATCAGCTGATGCAAGCTCCCCCGCCTGGTGCTTTGCTACCTGGTGCTGCACTCCCCGCCCGGTCCTAACTTAGGATCGGGCTGGTAGGCGGCAGGGGAGCGAGGCAGCGCGGAGGGAAGCGTCAGATGGGAAAGCCGTCGGTGAAGTCTGTCTGTCGGTTGGTCATTCTCTCTCTCTCTGTCGGTTGGTCTTCTCCTCTAAACCCCTCTCTCATACTTTCCGATCATCTGCACAGCGCTGCACGGCTGTCACACTGCTCCGGCGGCTTCTCCTGGTTTTGAAAATGCCAGCCACTCATTATTCCATCCCAGTGTCCCCCGCCCACCGACGCCTATGATTGGTTGCAGGCAGACGCACCCCCAAGCTGAGTGACAGCTGTCTCACTGCAACCAATCACAGCCGCCGGTGGACGGGTCTATATCGTACAGTACAATAAATATATACATAATGAAAAAAAAACCGATGTAGAGTCCCCCCCCAATTTTGATAGTTAACCAAGATAAAACAGCTGTGGGTTGGTATTCTCCCCCTGGGGGAGGGGGCATAGTTATTGCCCCCTCCAGGGTAAGCATAGCAACCAGCAGCCGCCCCAGATTTGGCGCATCTATTAGATGCGCCATATAATAGTAATAATAATTTTAATAATTTATATAGCGCTATTAATTCCACAGCGCTTTACATACATTGGCATATCTGGCGTTTATCCTGGCTCATCCCAATTGCCCTGATGCGGTGGCAATTATGGTAATAAGGGGTTAATGACAGGTGATAATTGACACCTGTCATTAAGCCCTGGATTGGTAATATTTAGGTTTCGATGAGACCTCCATATTACCAATCCTGTAATTAAATAGTTAATAAAACACCCACAGAGAGATAAAAACCCTTTATTTAAAAATAAACACACAGACACCCTCTTTAACCCATTTATTAACCCCAAACATACCCAGCTTCGAGGTAAATCCACAACCGAGGTCCAACGCCTTACATTTTGTACCCTGGGTATTTGAATACAATTTCTTAATGTAATTATTGTTACACCTGACCTTCTCCTATTTGACTGGTCTTCCTAATCCCTTAGTTCTTTATGGTGATGTTTTTTTATCTTCTTTAACTTTGTCTTGCATTCTGTTTTTTTTTCATTACATTTTTAACCTTTTTGCACAAATACTCAGTGTCCCCCTTTTTTGTTCAATGTTTTCTTGAGTAGTGCTGTCAGAGATTTGGCCTCATTGAGTCACTCTCTGACTAATCTTAAATAGTTTATACATTGAGAATTGTGTTTGACATTTTTATATACTGCAGTTGGATCGTTTTTATTCAATATTTTCTGTTAAAACTGCTACTGTATATATGTGTGTAATATAATATGTTTTACCTGATATATTTTTTTTCCAAGATGTTTTACTAAAAATAAAGTAGATCACTCCTATAATTTAGTCCTTCTAGGCTGCTAGTTTGTAAGTAAGATATCCAAAAGGCTTCTCGTGCTCTCAGATGATTCTCCCAGTTGAGTCTCCCAGTTACCATTCCTTACTGGTCTATTAACTCTTTCTATCACTGATATTTCCAGATCAGTAGTTTGTCCGGTGCGTTTGGAGGCAAAATGTCGAGATAAACCTGACATAGATTTTCTATCTTTTTCCCCGGTATTAGACCTATCTGCAATATGCTCAGCTACCCTTGTTGTGTGTGTTGTTACAGTTTATCAGACTTTTCATTTGATAGGATTTACCCTTAACGCGGGACATAATATGTGTGGATTTTTTTATGTATCGACATCAGCCACCTCTGGGAAAACCACATTTATAACAACCCCGACAGTCTAACCATATGTTAGTTGATTGTGATTTATTTGATATATACATACTCGGGGATATTCAATTTCCCAAGGATCTAGCTCTTTTCGGTACAAAATTAATTCCTCTGTCCAATATGGTAGCTATTTTAGAATCCTGATATAATGCAGGTATATGTTTCTTTATAATTTGAATTATGCTTTCATATTCCTGTGAAAAAGGAGTGGAAAATGCAATTTTGTTGTTATGAGATTCCATATTTTTATTTTTATTTTTGAAATAGTCTGCCCTAGTTTTCGAAGTTGCAATATTTTCTGCTCTGCGTAAGATTTTCATAGCATACCCTCTATTTTTCAATCTATTTTTAATTTGATTTGTTGTTCTTCGATAATCAGCTACTTCACTACATGCCCTCCTTGCTCTTACCAAGTCTCCCACTGGTAAATTTCTTATAACATGATTGGGTGATAACTAGATGCATGTAGTATGGTGTTCCCTGATATAGGCTTTCTATATAATGTGGATATGATCTTATTAGTGGATATATCGTGTCTCACCAGTATATCCAAGAAGGGTGTGGCCTCTTTTTTCTTTTTTGTTACAAACAATAAATTTATGTTATTATCGTTGAGGAATATTTGAAAATCATGAATATCAACTGCTTGATCACATACAAAGATCAGATCGTTGATATAACAATCCATCCACAAAATATTATCACCAAAAAGATTAGAACCATTAAAAAAAAATCTTCTCTCCCTATGAGACATATACCGTATTTTTCGCTTTATAAGACACACTTTTGTTCCCTTTTGTTTGGGGGGAAAGTAGGGGGTGCGTCTTATAAGCCGAATATACGAGTGTGTGTGTGTGTGTGTGTGTGTGTATATATACACATATATATATATATATATATATATATATATATATATATATATGCGGGCTGCAGCCTTTGATCTCCTGCTCCCGCTCATATAATATGCACAGCCGCTGTCCATCTCCTTGGTGCTGAAACCGCACCGCAGTGACGGGCTGGGGGAGCGATGCATATTATATGTCCCTGCGCCCCCCTGTGATGGCACATACCCCCCTGTGTTAGATATGGCCCCCATGCTGCTGCTCATCCTAAAATCAAAAAGCTTTACTTACCCCCTCCAGCGTTTCTCCCCGGTGTCCCTGCTTCCACTGTGATCAGGCACGTAGAGATCTCACTCTGCTGTGCCGATCACATGACCGGCACCAAGAACCAGGAAGTGGAGGAACAGAAGCACGGAGGGAGACAGGAGGGAGATCAGCTCTGTAGGAGGTAAGGAAAAAGTGTTTTATTTTACTATGGGCAGCAGCATGGGGGCGATATCTAACACAGGGGGACTTGTGCAATCCATAAGGGGCCATAGGCAGCACAGGGGAACGTATGCAATCCATAGGGGGCCATAGGCAGCACAGGGGAACGTGTGCCATCACAAGGGGGTTATATTTAATATAAGGGGGCCATATCCAGATTAAGGGGGCTAATTTTAGGATGGCGGGGCTATGAGGGACATATACCCTATATAATTTGTTAGACAGAAACTGGCATTATAAGATGGACCCCATTTAACATTAAAAAAAAATATTTCTCTTTTACTTCACCAAATTTGGGGGTGCGTCTTATAATCAGGTGCGTCTTATAAAGCGAAAAATACGGTATATATTCACTAATGATGTAGATGTTTTATTACCCATAGGAGAACCTGAAACCTGTAAAAAAAAAATTGTTTATTAAATGTTAAATAATGATGTTTTAGCAAAAAGGTAGTAGTTGTAACAATAAATTCATTCTGGATTTCTGGATATAAGTTATGTCTTTTGAGAGCTTCTTCCAAAATTTCAATGGTTTTGTTATGGGGCATCATAGAGTATAGAGATCTCACATCGCTATTTAGCCAGCATGCATTTTCTGGAAATTCCAGTTGTTGTATCTGCTTTAGAAATTGTTTCGAGTCCTTAATATAGCTTGGTATGCATGTTGATAAAGGATGGATCATTTTTTCCACCCATGCTGACAATTTTTCAAGCAGGGAACCATTCCCTGAAACGATTGGGCGAAAGGGTGGGGGAGGGGACTCCTTTATGCATCTTTGGAAACGCATGAAATATTGGTAAAACCGTATCGTCTGTGTGTGTATATAATATAATATATACATATATATTGGAATGAATATATATGTGTGTGTGTATGTGTATATATATATATATAATAATATTCCACTTCACGTTTGCTCATAACATTCAAACATAGGGCTTCGTCCAACAATTTCTTTAATTTGGATGTAAATACCGTATTTTTTCCAGCACCCATGACAGCACCACGAATGTAAGGGTGCTGTCATGGGTTCAGAAAAAACACATTACCGGTAAGTAATTACGTATTTTTGCTTTATAAGACGCACCTGATTATAAGACGCACCCCCAAATTTGGTGATGGAAAAGTGAATTTTTTATTTTTTGAATGTTAAATGGGGTCCATCTTATAATGCCAGTGTCCCTCTAACAAATCATATAGGGTATATGTCCCTCATAGCCCCCCATCCTAAAATTTGCCCCCTTAATCTGGATATGGCCCCCTTATATTGAATATAGCCCCCTTGTGATGGCACACGTTCCCCTGTGCTGCCTATGGCCCCCTATGGATTGCATACATTCCCCTGTGCTGCCTATGGCCCCCTATGGATTGCATACATTACCCTATGTTGCCTATGGTCCCCTATGGATTTGCACACGTGCCCCTGTGCTGCCTATGGCCCCCTATGGATTGCATACATTCCCCTGTGCTGCCTATGGTCCCCTATGGATTGCACACGTTCCCCTGTGTTAGATAGAGCCCCCATGCTGCTGCCCATGGCCCCTATAGATTGCACAAGTTCCCCTGTGTTAAATATCGCCCCCATAGTGCTGCCCATGGCCCCTATAGATTGCACAAGTCCCCCTGTATTAGATATCGCCCCCAGGCTGCTGGCCATAGTAAAATAAAACACTCTTTTCTTACCTCCTGCAGCGCTGATCTTCCTCCTGTCTCCCTCCGTGCTTCTCTTCCTTACTTCCTGATTCTCGGTGCGGTCATGTGATCGGCACAGCAAACTGAGATCTCTGCCTTCCTGATCACAGTGGAAGCAGGGACACGGGGAGAAACGCTGCAGGGGGTAAGTAAAGCTTTTTTATTTTAGAATGAGCAGCAGCATGGGGGCCAAATCTAACACAGGGGGGGCCAAATCTAACACAGGGGGCATGTACCATCACAGGTGCGCGCAGAGACATATAATATGCACCGCTGCCCCAGCCCCTCACTGCGTGCGATTTCAGCACCACCGGAGATGGACAGCGGCTGTGCATATTATATGAGCAGGAGATCTAACGCTGCCGCCGCAGCGTTCACCTGCCCCCAGCACAGCGCCCCCACCTCCCCTGGACCCTGCAGTATACATATATATACACCCCCGTATATTCGGCTTATAAGACGCACCCCCTACTTTCCCCCAAAATTTGGGAGAGCAAAAGTGTGTCTTATAAAGCGAAAAATACGGTAGTTTTGTAGGGTCACTGTTTTTTTTTCTGTGTATAGATGTATCAGATAACCTTTTATTAATTTCTCTCTCATACAGGAATTTATCAAGGATGATTATTGAGCCTCCTTTATCCGATTGTTTGATCTGTATATTGTAATTTTTTTGCAGATCTTTAAGTGCTTTCAATTCAGATTTATTTAGATTATTATCTCCTCTTTTCAAATCATCATTCACATTTTTTTGAGAGACATCCATTCCGTTAGTCCTAGATTGTACCGGATAAAATGTAGGATTGCAGATTTTTTTGCTGTGATAGGTGGCAACATGTGCATTTTCTTGAAAACCTTTAGTTTCAGCTAAAAGAAAAAAACATCCAGCTCTTCAGGCGAGGAAAGCCATGGTCTTTATTTCAGCATGCAGACAGCGAATGACATGACCAGCACAGCACTACGCGTTTCAGGTGAAACAATCACCCTTAATCATGATGCTGGGAAGGCGGCACTACAAGGTTTATATACAATTACTGATTGACAACACAAGTGTTTGAATTACTTGAGCACCAGACATACATGTTAGAAATATTGCTTTCATAAAAAATATATATTTTCTATATATAGTACAAATAAATAATCAATTTCTTTAAATATCTTTAAATTTCTGGACTGGGTTTAAATGTATATTCTATAATACTCATTATGGTACACCAATATATGTATGCACATATACACAAAGGCATGTGCATATACAAGCATGCATATGCATTCATTTCTCTATATTTTTTTCCTCCATTTCCATTTATGTTATATTCTATGAAATTTAAATTAGAAATGAATATTTTCAAATTAAATGCCATTTTATATGCATATATCATTAATTAACCATATTTTTCCAAGAATATCTCTAAATACAGATTAACCAAATTCATCCATTTTTGTACACATTCCATTCTCCATTGTAATGAATTTATGTTGTTGAAAGGCCAATTTTCATGATTTTATACTGTCGGCATAAGTGAGAAATATTCATTTCTAATTTAAATTTCATAGAATATAACATAAATGGAAATGGAGGAAAAAAATATAGAGAAATGAATCCATATGCATGCTTGTATATGCACATGTATATGCACATGCCTTTGTGTATATGTGCATACATATATTGGTGTACCATAATGAGTATTATAGAATATACATTTAAACCCAGTCCAGAAATTTAAAGATATTTAAAGAAATTGATTATTTATTTGTACTATATATAGAAAAAAATATATTTTTTATGAAAGCAATATTTCTAACATTTATGTCTGGTGCTCAAGTAATTTAAACACTTGTGTTGTCAATCAGTAATTGTATATAAACCTTGTAGTGCCGCCTTCCCAGCATCATGATTAAGGGTGATTGTTTCACCTGAAACGTGTAGTGCTGTGCTGGTCATGTCATTCGCTGTCTGCATGCTGAAATAAAGACCATGGCTTTCCTCGCCTGAAGAGCTGGATGTTTTTTCTTTCTTTAACTTGCAATATTGGGCTGTGGCAGTGCCTGTCCGTGCTCCAGGGAGAAGCCTGGAGTGAGCTCTTACATGGTGAGCTGATATACACTAATTGGATTATAATTCTGCCTTTCGGGACTCCTGTGGTTCTGCTCTCCGCATTGATTAAGCAGACAACGTTGTTTGTTTTTCTGGACTTAATCCATTGTATTCATCCAACTACTAAAATGAATGGCTGTAGTCAACGCTTAGATAAAGCAAAGCTACTTTTTGGTGCCACAGACATGGATGTACCTGCCATTTCTACATCAAGTGATGAATCTGTGAAAACACTGCAAAAACTGGCAGAAAAAGAAAATAGAATTTGGTGGAATGTAACCACCTTAAAAAATTATGCTGAAAGATCCATTATCCCAAGGGGCTTACGCCTGAAAAAAGTTCCCAACACAATTTATTCTGAAAACTTTGTTTCTAAATGGAATGAAATATTATCTCTATGCTTTTTGAAACTCATTGGTTTGATCATTGAGCATGAAGAAATCACACTCAAAGAGACTCAAATAAATCTAGATGAAGCAAGGTCCACATTAAAATCTACTGTTTCAGAGGCAAATTATCTAGAAATCATCAATCGTATACAAGCATCTGTAGATAAAATTGAATCAAATATTATGGACATGAAAAAACGTAAGTTGAACAGAGACTTACATGACTACTCATCTAACCAAGTCTACGAATGGGGCAGATGGGAGAATGCAAACAGATGGAAAAGCCCGCGTTCTATACTGAAAACTCCCAAAATGAAATCCAAAGTCTCATTTGGTTCCTCTGACCTGGACACTTCTATGGGGTATACTACTGATGAATCATGTGTTGAACCAACATCTCAACCTTCAAAAAACTACTACAAAAAACGTAAAAATTTCAAAAGAAATGTAGAAGAGGAGGTAGGAAGCATAAATCCAAAAGGTTATGCCCTACGTCCAAAGAGAACTTAGATTCAAATGTGAATTTTGATGTCATTAATTTGTCTTCATACAATGTATCAGAAACACAAAGAGCACTTCTCACACTGGGTCTAAATTTTGCTCCAACAAACAACTTTGATTTTTTTGGTACATTGTGTGATATAAACAAATTTGTTCGTAATGTTGTTGTAAAGAAACACTTCTGTAATGGGGCTGACACGCAATTAAACACTGACAGGGTTAAGCATGAAAATGTGTATGAAAATCTTGATTTCAGAGAACAATTTGCTTTACTACTATTGGAGGATCTGAGTGATCAACACAAACTAGATCCCCCCCATAGGTAGCAATATTGTAGCTTGTGTCCCTAATCCGGATTTTTATCCAATAAATGAGAGCTGTGAAGCCATAACCAATTTCCAAAAAAACATGGAGAGAGATTTGAAATTACTGCATGGTTCTGGCAAAAACACTAATTTAAATAACTTGAATGTCCAGCAGAGGGAGGCACTTTGTCAATTGGAAAACAACCATAACATTGTGATTAAAAAATCTGATAAGGGGGGATCGGTGGTAATAATGAACAGAGTTGACTATATTAATTGGATACATCTCCTGTTATCAAACAAGAATACCTATATTTCTGTTGCCACCAATCCCACCCTTACTATAAATAAAAAAATCCATAAATTGGTAAATGAAGGAGTCTCCCTTGGCTGTTACAGTGAAAAACATGCAGAGTATTTCAAAATTAATATCCGCAAAATACCCATTTTATATGGGTTAACTAAAACACATAAAGGAGAAAATCCACCTCCCATGCGTCCCATAGTGTCGGGCATTGGCTCGGCGGGTGAGAGGCTGGGACAGTGGATTGATTCCGTGTTGCAGCCTCTGGCCCGCCGTGTTCCAGGATACCTTAGGGACACCATTAGTGTCTTGGATGGGATCAGAAACATCAAATGGAAAAATGATTATGGCTGGATAACAGCAGATGTTATCTCTTTATATACCTCAATACCACAGCAAGTAGCATTAATGGCAGTCCATCATCATTTAACGAAGTACTCTAATTTTGATAGTGAAAAAATCGTGTTCATATTGGAAGCCATCAAGTTTCTGATGGCGAATAATTACTTCCTATTTGATTCAAAGTTTTTTATTCAGAAAACCGGGGTATCTATGGGTGCCAAATATTCCCTGTCAGTCGCAAATCTTGTTATGAGTTGGTGGGAAGCAATGTACATTTACAGTGACATTAATCCATTTGCTAGGTGTGTGGTCTGGTACGGGAGATTCATCGATGACGTCCTCCTTGTGTGGGCGGGCGGTGGACCTCTCGTATCAGACCTCACAACTTATTTAAACAACAATCCTCTCAACTTAAAATTTAAGGTGGAGTTCCAGCAATATGCTGTAGAATTTCTTGATTTGCGAATGACGGGTAAGAATAATAAAAACATCGAAACATGCACCCACAGAAAAAAAGTATCAGGAAATACAATATTGCATGCAGCAAGTCATCATCCCATGCATACCATTAAGGCCTTACCAGTGGGGGAAACCCAACGGGCATATAGAAACTGTAATTCAAAAATAACCCTTCATACTGAAATTAACACAATAAACTCAAGACTTAAAAACAGAGGATATAAAAATTGGATGCTCAGCAGAGCACAAAAAAATTGCAAAATCTAAAAATAGTTTATCTAAAGCTTCCATTCAGAATTTACCCAAAAATCGGCCTACTGCTAATTCAGTTATTACCTTAGCATTACAATACAGTAATCAATTTGAAGATATACGTAAGATTTTCTATCGCAATTTAAACATACTAAAAGAAGACACAACCTTGAGAAGAATTCTAGATAACAACTGTAGGGTGGTTGCCAGGAAAGCAATTTCCCTGGGTGATAAACTTTCCCCAAGTGAAATTAATAGTAAGACATCGAATCTCACAGGCACTAACTGGTTATCTCTAAAAGGATTCTATCAATGTGCAAGAAAACACTGTAAATTGTGTCTAATAACCCCTAAAAAAACCACATCTTTCAGTAATAATAATGCCAGTAGCAGTTATGCAATTAAAACTTTCATAAATTGTAGAAGTACGTATATAGTTTATTTGGCAGAATGTACAACTTGTAAACTAAAATATATTGGTAGTACTAAACAGAAATTACACATACGTATAAAAGAACACCTGCATGATATAACACATAAAATATCTAAAGGTATCTCCCAGTTATCAAAACATTTTATAAATAAACATAATGGGAAATTTGATACTTTGCAGGTATATGGTATAGAAAAAATACACAGACCACATAGAGGAGGTAATATAGAAAAAATCTTACGCAAAAGAGAGGTCTGGTGGATATTCAGACTAGGAACCACTTTTCCAGATGGTCTGAATCTCCGCAGAGACCTCATGATTCATTATTAAAAACATATAATAAATAAGCCTCGTCATGCTGTTATATTGTTGTTTATTTATTTTTCCGCAATACGTAAATTAACTGTCTACCACTAACGTTGCTAAAATTGACTCAGTGTGTGAGAAGCGCAATCCAATAAAAAATGTTTTTTCTTTGGAGTAGGTTCACACTGCTTGCACATGTGCGGTTTATTTTTGTACATGTGCAATCATATTGAGAATTTAATTGTTTCATCTGCAGTATATGGACTTATTCCCAAGTATTGACTTAGTAAGCAACCATTTGCAGCATGGGATTCTGCCTCAAAATGTGGGATTTACAAACTTGATTCACATTACCTGCAGTGTGTGCGACTCCTATGCGGTGCACATGTGCGGCTATGTGGAGAATTTAGCTGTCTTATCCATAGCATATAAATTTCTCCTGTGTGCTGACTATGGAGGTCGCTATCTGCAGGGTGTGATTTTGCTCTTAAAAGTTTGAGCGTGATTCCCAGTGCTTGCAATATATGTAAATTCATGTGAAACTCATGAAGGGCCACATCGCAGACTGAACTCCTCTATTCACAGCATGCGATCTGATCTGATAGTGACTTGCTGGATTAGCACTATCTTAAGCTGGTGTCACACTCAGCGACAACGACGTCGCTGCTACGTCACCATTTTCTGTGACGTTGCAGCGACGTCCCGTCGCTGTGTGTGACATCCAGCAATGACCTGGCCCCTGCTGTGAGGTCGCCGGTCGTTGCTGGATGTCCAGCTTAATTTTTTGGTCGTCACTCTCCCGCTGTGACACACACATCGCTGTGTGTGACAGCGAGAGAGCGATGAAATGAAGCGAGCAGGGAGCAGGAGCCGGCGTCTGGCAGCTGCGGTAAGCTGTAACCAGCGTAAACATCGGGTAACCAAGGGAAGACCTTTCCCTGCTTACCCGATATTTACCTTCGTTACCAGCCTCCGCCGCTCTTGCTGCTAGTGCCGGCTACTGCTCTGTGCACATGTGGCTGCAGTACACATCGGGTAATTAACCCGATGTATACTGTAGCAAGGAGAGCAAGGAGCCAGCGCTAAGCAGTGTGCGCGGCTCCCTGCTCTCTGCACTGTGACATGTAGCTGCAGTACACATCGGGTTAATTAACCCGATGTGTACTGTACCTAGGAGAGCAAGGAGCCAGCGCTAAGCGCGGCTCCCTGCTCTCTGCACATGTAGCGACGTTATGATCGCTGCTGCTTCTGCTGTGTTTGACAGCTAAGCAGCGATCATAACAGCGACTTACAAGGTCGCTGTTACGTCACAGAAAATGGTGACGTAACAGCGACGTCGTTGTCGCTGTCGCTTAGTGTGAACCCAGCTTTACTGAGCTCTAATTAGTATGTACAAATGTGTTGCCACACTCTGAGTAAAACAAAAGCAAGGGATATATTATAAATGACAGTTTAATGTAAATACCTGTGAACTAAAATAAAATCAAAGTAGCTTTTGCTTAGTATAAATTACAACTTATATCTCACTTATGCCGACAGTATAAAATCATGAAAATTGGCCTTTCAACAACATAAATTCATTACAATGGAGAATGGAATGTGTACAAAAATGGATGAATTGGGTTAATCTGTATTTAGAGATATTCTTGGAAAAATATGGTTAATTAATGATATATGCATATAAAATGCATTTAATTTGAAAATATTCATTTCTAATTTAAATTTCATAGAATATAACATAAATGGAAATGGAGGAAAAAAATATAGAGAAATGAATGCATATGCATGCTTGTATATGCACATGTATATGCACATGCCTTTGTGTATATGTGAATACATATATTGGTGTACCATAATGAGTATTATAGAATATACATTTAAACCCAGTCCAGAAATGTAAAGATATTTAAAGAAATTGATTATTTATTTGTACTATATATAGAAAAAATATATTTTTTTATGAAAGCAATATTTCTAACATGTATGTCTGGTGCTCAAGTAATTCAAACACTTGTGTTGTCAATCAGTAATTGTATATAAACCTTGTAGTGCCGCCTTCCCAGCATCATGATTAAGGGTGATTGTTTCACCTGAAACGCGTAGTGCTGTGCTGGTCATGTCATTCACTGTCTGCATGCTGAAATAAAGACCATGGCTTTCCTCGCCTGAAGAGCTGGATGTTTTTACTTTCTTTTACTTGCAATATTGGGCTGTGGCAGTGCCTGTCCGTGCTCCAGGGAGAAGCCTGGAGTGAGCTCTTACATGGTGAGCTCATATACACTAATTGGATTTTAGTTTCTGCACTTAAATCTTCCAACACCACATGTGTGAACACTGTTCCCTGAATGACATGAAATCAACTTCATCTGTTTCTTGTGATCCACTACTACTATTTTGCACTTCCATGCCTGACCCACTATTTATTGAATTATTTTCATTCAAAAAATGTTTTTGACTGTTAAAAATCGTGTAAATTTAATATCGTCACGGAGAAATTGTCTACTTTATATTTTGGCACAAAATTTAAGCCCTTGGAAAGCAAGCGTAATTGTGACAAAGTCATGATATTAGCAGATAGATTTATAACTGGCAAATCATTTTCCATCTTATCATTTTCATCAATATTTATTGGTTCTTCATGTGATACGTGCAATTTCTTGTTTGCCTTATGTTTCCGTCCTCCTCTACATATTGGACGTTTCTTAGATTGTATAAAAAACTTTTTTTTATTTTTACTTTTACTGTTATAGCTTGTTGCTGATCCCTCACTCTCCATGCTATTATAATTGTGCCAATCTGTTACACTATCTGAGGTTTCCAGATCTGTGGAGCCAAAACTGACTCTAGATCTCCTCCATTCATTAGAGTGAGGTGCATCTTTTAGAAAAGACTTAGGCTTTTTTATTATTAGAGAATTTTCTCCAATTAAAGATTTTATTTTCTTGGTAATCCTTGATATCTCGATCAAATTTGCATTTTTTCAGATCCATAATAGAGTTTTCCAAATTAGTTAAATTAGTATTGATTTTGTCTTGTACAGCTGCAAAATTAATATCCATATTAAATTTGAGGAATTTATTTTGTATGTCTTTAATGGTTGTTTCCATATTTATTATTTTTTCTTCCTCATATTTAATAATTCCATCAATTTAATGGAGCAATTGCTCCAGAAGCCATTCTACTCATTTGTAAAGGTCTCATTAATAAGGTGTTACACGTTTTTTTTCTACACAGGCCTCTAGGGACTATGCTTTTGCTCACATACTGTTTGAGCGTAGTAATGTCCCACCATAATTTAATTCTGGATGTTGGCTGTTTTTCTAATTCTTTAGATGCCTCCATCATATCAGACGATGCATTACTTGGTATAATTGTTGCGTTATTACTAAAGATCTTGGATATGTTATCACTTTGTAAGGAAGAGCCAATAGAAGTAGATAATAAAATTGGTATTTCCATATTGTCAAACCAGGGAAGGTTCAAATTACTTTCGTTTTATATTTTTATGAGCCAAAAAACGTGGATCAAAAATTATATCTTTTATTCTAATAAATATTCACATATAATAATACTATTTGTGGAGAGCACGATTTTCCTTCTTGTAATGTGATAGTACTATACCGAATTGGAATCGTGCTCCCCCAAATAATATTATTATTAGTTTTGTCTGCTGGCTGATGCAATGTGCAACTAGCTTCCCATGTGTTCTTTTTCTAAGCGCACGGTACCAGTACTGTGTGCCGCTGTGTGTTGTGCCCGCGCTTGTTTGCAGGGTGCATGCATCCTTGCATGATGTCACCGGGTGCGCAATGCGCATGTCTTGTGACGCGTTTGATGATGACGCCCCCTATGCAGTAAGGTGCTCAATCATGGCGGCGCCCAAGAGAATGGTACAGGACAATTTGGGATTGGCGCAATAAGAGGAAATCCGGGAAAAAAGGGGACCCTCTCCTCTCTGACGTCACTCCCTCAGGAAGCGTTAATGAAATGCACGTTGGAGTGCGTGACTGGGGAACAGCATGACACACTGGCTCTTAGTATGACAACAGGTAATTACTAGGGATTCTCTTTTTACAGCCGCTGCCCTTGTGCTTTGCAATGCAGCCATAATCATTATGCAATATTAAGTAGTGATTTTTGGATTGGTTTCGTTAGTTTGGTCACTGGGATGAGGAGATTGAAGTATATTTAATTGGATTGATTTAATTGTTTTCCATATATATATATATATATATATATATATATATATATATATATATATATTTATTTGGGGTCATGAGTGTGACCTGTTCCCTTGCCATATGTTTTTATGGTTTTAAATATGTCTGATGTGTATTTGTTTTTGAATGGTATATGTTGCTATCAATAAAGGTGTAATTTATATTCTTATTGCTTTTTGTATTTTTCTGGGACATATTTTTTTGGTTGATCTTATTCAGTGTATGTTCTAGATTAGGTGTATTGAGAAAATTGTTTTTTTTCTCTGACATATGGTTTTGCTCATTTTCTCTTTTTACATTTGTGAAAATGATCAATTTGGGGAAAAAGCAGCTTTTTTATGGAAAAAAATAAAAAAAATTTTATACTTACGGCTCAATGTTATATAATAATGTGACGCACCTATGTGTTCAAGGTGCTCAACACACATCTAGATAAATTCCTTGAGGGGGGTAATTTCCAAAATAGGGCCACTTGTGAGGAATTTCCCTTGTTTAGGCACATCAGGGGCTCTACAAACGCGACATGGCATTTGTCATCTATTCCAGCCAATTTTGCTCTCCAGAAAGTCAAATGGTGCTCCTTCCCTTCTAGGCCCTGCCGTGCACGCAAGCAGTAGTTTTCCACCAGTTATGGATATCTGTGTGCTTTTGTCGGAGAACAGGGTGTGTGGTGGAGGCATGGCCATACCCCATGTTCTGGACAGAAGCCAATATTATCAGGGGACTGGCTGTTATCAACAGTGATCTAACATTGCAGAGGGGAGCAGAGAGGAGTAAAAAGAACAGCTCCTGCATCACACTGAATTACAGGTATTGTAGGGAATATTGAACTGAACTGTGCATCTTGTCTTTATACTTTATGAAGGCAGGGACAGTAGATTTTTTTGTATCTTTTTGGAATAACCCTTTAAATGTAGATTAAAAATAAAAATAATTTAATATAAAATAAACCCCCAGGAATTCAAATTTACCTCTTGCATCCATTAACAGTAAAATATAAAAAGTAAATATTATAGAGATTCTGCTCATTCACGATGTTTGAAGAAGGCACGGGAGGCAACTTTAAAGAAAACGTCCAGGCTACTTAATAAAGCGAGCCACAAACCAGGGGAAAAAATAGCCTTTCTTTGCAGGGGAAACATTGCACACAGTTCTAGCAAAGGCACTACGGAGTTAATCCAGCACACAAGTCCAATCTCAGAGATTTCACACAAGGACTTTTTACCTCCACACACAGACAGCTAAAAAAATTCACCTCACTTTATGTCCACCATACCATGCTCCAGAGTGCGGATATGTGAGCAGCCAGTCTCGCCCATCTCTCTGACTCGTAAGCCTGGTCCTTGTCAGTGTTATTAACCCTTTCAGTACTGTGCATACTGGAACTTAATTTCATCAAAGAGTATAACCACCTTTGTGATACATTTTCCCCTCTGTGACATGCATAATCACATACAGCGGGTGATATCAATATATTTTTCATAGATGCTATTGACATGAATTTCTCATCAGATGTCTGCAACAACCCATCCAATCCACACAGGCAAACAAATCACACCATATATGTTTTTAAATTAGGTTATTTGTAATAATGAAAAATGACTCAGGAAAAAAAGTATTTAACACATGCTGAAATCAAACAGTAATTAGACAGGAATGCTGCTTAATGAAAATGTTAAACTGAAGGCTTATAAAAAAAGTGTCATATTATCAAGGTGCCACATAAGAAACCTACCATGATTGGTAAAATCAGTGAGCTGTCTCAAGACCTTTGCAACCTTATTTGTTGAAAAACATACTGATTGCATAGGTTGCAGAAAAAATTGTAAACTACTAACTGTTCCAGTAAGCAGTGTTGGGGCCATATCCGGAAGTGACAAGAACAGATTTAAATCATAAACCAGTTACGAACCGATGTGCTCTACAAGATTTCATACAGATTAATAAAAATAATTATCAGAAGAATTGTCCAAGAGCCAAGGACAACCTTTGGAGAGTGTCTTGCTAAATTCTCCTAAAAAGGGGGCTAAAAGCCCGTACTTACGAAGCGCTCACTGATATCCTAATCAGGCACGAATACGAAGATTCTTTATTGCAAGATACTATTTATTTTAATAGCACATGAATAATCAGTGGTACATTGGCATTAGAAATATAGTCATAGAATCTTATACAATAACAGAAATATGCATCAACATTACCGTTTGTTGTATCAATCCTTCTCATCGGAGGGACTCGATTTAATGATAAGGAAACAACATGGCATTTGCATCACAGGAACAGTGCGTCCACTTGAGCGTCCTGGAAAATGTCCCTAATGATTAAGCGAGTCCGGTGTATTTTTATAGGAAAACTTGAACGTCGTGTGCACTGAGTGGTGAATTAGTGACCAGCATGTGACAGCTGAGTCATGTTCATGTAACTTGACCACAAACTCCTGTGGGCACCAGCAGCTTCCTGCACATTTCCTGTACATTCTGCCAGTTGACCACAGTTTCCCTGGAGATATTGCAATGAGCCGTAAATTTTATATGCCAGCTTCTTTGCACCTTTTTTCAACTAACCACAAGTTTCCTGACTGTGGAACTGTAAACGTTAGTTCCTCATTATCGTGGTTTTGTTTAAGATCTGTTTAACACGTATTCTTTGGTCATAGTGAAATAAGTTCAACCAGAGGACATCTCTCTCTGATACTGAATTATTTATTGGATCAAATAATATCTGGGATCACTATCTTTTGATTATGATTCCTATCTAATCACACTCATTCTTTCAGTCATATCACATTGGTATCACAGAGAGCTATAGAAAGACTTTGAATCAGCAGTACAATTATTTAAAAGAAAACAGTAAGTAATACATTCATACTCATTGGCCTGTATACTTGCTCACCATGCAAGACTCCATTTCTGAACAAAAAGCATATTGAAGTTTGTTAAAAGTTTCTTTAACAAGATTTATAGAAACCTGAGAAATTCTGGGAGAATATAATATGGCGAGATGAGACCAAATTGAACTCTTTAAATGCCGTAGTACACAACACGCTTGGAGGCCAGAAGGCACTCCATATTACCCCCAAAACACCATGTCAACAGTGAAGTTTGGAGGTATGAATATGGTTTAAGGCTGTTTTTTAGCATAAGGCACTGGCAGTCTTCATGTACTGTAATTGAAGGAATGATGAATGGACAAATGTACCTAAACATTCTTGATTAAAAATTTGCTGCCATTATGATGAAAATGAAACGAGGGAGGACATTTCAGCAAGAAAATGATCCCAAACTCTCAGCCAAGGAAGCCCTCAATTGGTTTCAGAGAAAGAAAATAAAAATGCTCGTATTAATTAAAAGGCCTGAATCCAATAGAAAATTTATAGAAGGAACGGACATTCAGAGATCATAGGAGCCTAAAGAATCTTCACGATTTAGAGAGTGTTTGTGGAAGAATGAGCCAAAATCGTAGCTGAGCAATACATGTGACTAGTTTCTCCATACATGAGGTGCCCTGAAGCCGTCATCATAAACAAAGGCTTTTGTATGAAGTACTAAATAAATTTCAGTAACTGTGTTAAATACATTTTCATGTATTATTTTTCATGTTTACACATAACTTAATTTCCCTGTGTCTTTTCTTATTCTTAAACATACCATATTTTTCGGTTTATAAGAAGCACTTTCCCTCCCAAAATGAGGGGTGTGTCTTAAAATCTGAATATATCTTACCAGGAGGTGGAGAATGGGCACTATGCTGACTGCGGTGGACGCTGTGTAAAGCAGGCCTGTGCTGGCTGCGGCGGCTGAGATGTTCTGTCTGCGGTGCAGGGCTGTGCTGGCTGTGGGGGGGTGAGATGTTCTGTCAGCGGTGCGGCGCTGTGCTGGCTGCGGGGGGGGTCAGAAGTTCTGTTGGCGGTGCGGAGCTGTGCTGGCTGAGGCTAGTGAGATGCTCTGTCTGTGGTGCAAGGCTGTGCTGGCCGCTGTGGGTGCTGTCTGGAGCAAGGCAGTGTGGGGGTGAGATGCTCTGTCGGCTGTGCGGAGTTGGCTGCGGTGGGTGCTGTGTAGAGCAAGGTAGTGCAGGGGTGAGATGCTCTGTCAGCAGTTGAGGACTGTGCTGGCTGCGATGGGCGCTGTGTGGAGAAAGGCAGTGCATGGGTGAGATGCTCTGTTGACTGTGGTGGGTGCTGTGTAGAGCAAGGCAGTGCAAGGGTGAGATGCTCTGTTGGCAGTGTGGGACTCTGCTGGCTGCGATGGGCGCTGTGTGGAGCAAGGCAGTGCAGGGGTGAGATTCTCTGTCGGCGGTGAGATCTTCAAATAATGCCGCCAAAAGTTGGCACGTGCACAGACTGAGCTCTCGGATTCTCATGGAGCCGAGAGCTCAAACTGCGCAGGCACAGATTCCGGGCGCCATTATTTGAAGATTGCACTGCCAATAGAGCATCTCACTCCCGCACTGCCCAGCTCCACACAGCAGCCATCACGGCCAGCCACTCAGCGGCCTGCCACACTGCAGGTGGCCACACTGCAACCAGCCACACTGCAGCCAGCATTGCCCTAATGCAGTACTTCCCTGCCTCCTGTGACCTCCACTCCACTACTGCTGTCGCCCCCTGTGGTAAGACACCATCGGTAAAATGGACCACATTTATTTATTTTTTTAATCTGTACATTTCCGGTGCATCTTATAAACCAGTGCGTCTTATAAAACGAAAAATACGGTAATTTAATGTATAGACCTCTATGGTTTTATTTCATTGCCTATGTGAATTGGATGGGATGTCACATGTTAAATTCTTATTTCACTTTATCTAAAAGTCTGATAAATGAAAATATAAGATTGTTTACCCACACAACAAATGCCATAAAGCAGAAAAAAACAAAACTCCAGAATTGCTGGTTTTTCTTCTTCCTCCATGCACAGAAAAAAAGAAAAGCAATGAAGTTTTTAAAATGTTGGATGTGCTTTACCCCCTTCCTGCTAAAGCCAGTCTTTGCTAAGTTTTTCAAATGTCACTTTATTTGGTAATAACTCTGGAATGGTTTTACATATCTCCATGATTCTGAGATTTATTTTTTTTTTGTGATACATATTTCCTTGTATTTGTTTGTTAGGATGTTAAGTTAAAAGTTTATAAACAACTTTTTCGTTTTTTTGTCAGTGACATTTTAACCTTTTCTTTATTAAATAAAGCATGTTAAAAAGCATGAAAAAAAGGACATTTTTTTCAGCAGCTTATTTTTCCATAGCATAATGGTATGTTCAACCCAAATGCTGTCTGTGCAAAAAATGTACTCCAAATAAATGGCACTCATTCTCATTTAAATGGGCTATTCAGATAAATGATCAATGTCAATGAGAAAAACATTGCAGTATGTAGTTGTGTTTTCCATATTTTGGTTGAGACTCGCCTATTCACATGTATGGGTGTGCAAAAAAAAATAATCAGATCTCATGCAAATCTGTGTTGCATCTGATTTTTACAGACACATTGCAATTAATATAGGAAACTATATTTAGTCTTGTAAATTTTTATTACAGTACCAATACAGTGTTTTGGTTTTTTTTTTTCAGTGCTGGAGTGGTGCTTTGAATTTAAGTCTCCAGCACTCTGTCTAAGGCTACATTCACACGACCGTTTGGTTTTTTCGGTCCATAAAAAAATGGTCTTGTGTTACTTTGGATGCATTAGAGTGGCATCTGTGTGATAACTGCATCCGTCCTGTTCTGTTCAGTATACGATCCGTGTGACATCTGCGTTACTTCAGTCTTTTTTTTTGCGGACCTAAAAAAAAAGTTACATGCAGTCCAGGGTATCTGGCCAGATGCTGGTCCTCATATAAAGTCTTTGGAGAACAAAATCTGGGGCAAAGGGGTAGGTGCAAGCGCAACATACCGTACTCACCGATCACTGGTACAGCTGTCACACTGCTCCAGCGGCAGCTCCTTGTTCTTCCCGAGCCGGCCGCTCATAAGGCTCATACATATTCACTCCTCTCCCGTCTGTGATTGGTTACAGTCAAATGCACCCCCACGCTGAGTGACAGCTGTCCGACTGCAACCAATCACAGCCACCAGTGGGCCGGTGTATATCATACAGTGCAATAAAAAAACCAGCGTGCAGTACCCTCCAATTTCAATACCAGTCAAGATAAAGTCTCACAGCTGGTGGCTGGTACTCTCAGGATGGGTAGTCATTATGAGCTCCCAAGCCTAAAAATATCAGCCAGCCGGAATATCCGAATCCATTAGATGCGACAGTCCCTGAACTTTACCTGGCTCATCCTGAATGCCCTGGTGCGGTGGCAAATGGGGAAATATATGCGGTTGATACCAACTGTGTAATGTCACGGCGGTATCAGATACCCGATATCACTAACCCAGTCATTAATAAAAAAAAAAAATAGTCGACAAACAAATTTTTATTTGAGAAATCACTCTCCAACACATTCCGTCTTTAACCAATTTATTGGAAAGAAAAAACAAATCCGGGTCAGGTGTAATCCAATAAGGGGGTCCCACGATGATCCAAACTTCATGTCCCAGTCAATGAAAAACAGAACGTTCCTCATTGGCTGGGAGAGCAGTGCAGTGACCTGAGCCAACATCATGAGGTCAGCCCAGGTCACTGCGGGGCATGTCAAGAGCTGACTTGAGGAGGTTAGCTAGGTACATTACCTGCGGGGATGGATGCCGCTGCATTCCTGACGTCAGCGCTCATAACTAGAGTTGAGCACGGTTCTAGGTTCGTGGTTCTCTAGTACGGCTCGAGTGATTTTGGGGCCTGTTCTAGATCGAACTAGAACTCGAGCTTTTTTGCAAAAGCTCGATAGTTCTAGATACGTTCGAGAACGGTTCTAGCAGCAAAAAAAACAGCTAATTCCTAGCTGGCTTTCCGCTGTAATAGTGTAAGTCACTCTGTGACTCACACTATTATGAAATCTCAGTGTATAGTGTGTGGGAACAGCGCCTTCAGATCACTGCTGTATGGATAATGGCGATCGCCATTTTTTTTTTTCCTTGTCTTCCTTCCCTAAGCGCGCGCGTGTAGTGGGGAGGGCCAGCATGTCAGCCAATCCCAGACACACACACAGCTAAGTGGACTTTTAGCCAGAGAAGCAACGGCATGTGTGATAGGATGTCCATGTCACATGTCCCTGCATTATAAAAACGAGTATCTGCCCGTCCGGACGCCATTATCTCTTTTGCGTCCTTGGTGTCAGACATCACTGGCCCAGCTCCGTCCTGAGTCCTATTGCCGATACTGCTGTATGCGCTCCATACACAGCGCTGGACAGCTTAGGGAGAGCACTTTCTATCAGTCCTTTTAAGGGCTCGTACCGGCAGGGTCAGAGCCATAGGTGACAGGTCCTGAAAACAGAGAGAGCGTCTGTGTAGCTAAGGTCAGGGATTTCCTCGCTGCATTTCCTCATTAGGAGGGAATAGAAAGGCAGGCTTCCATTCCTCTACCCAGAGCTCCACAACCCTGGCACTGTACCCTCCTGTCCTCTGCACACTCCATCTCATTATAACTAAGCCATTATACTAGCAAACACTGAGTGTACCTAGTGGCATCCTAAACGTGGCTATTGGACTTCTGTATAGTCCCAGTAGTGCACAGATATTTGCAGCACGTCTGCCTGCATTGCACACTCAAACTCATTATAACTAAGCCATTATACTAGCAATTTATGCTGCCAGTTTAAGGGCCGTAGTTGCATTGTCAGGGATATTTATTCTTTATTATTCTGCTGTTAATAAAGCTAGACCACCGCTGCAATCTACACCACCTCTCAATTTTTACTACCACATTTTCAGTGCACAATCTTGTCGCAATCAACATGAGTGGCAAAATGACAGATGCTGGTGGAAAGGGGAAGAGGCGTGCTGGAAAAGGAAAAAAAAGGGTTTGTCCGTGGGGAAGGTGGCAAAGCTCCATTATCATCTGCTGAAGATAGACCATCTACCAGCAAAAGTAAGATGTCTACTACTTACCGTGGACAATCCGATGTGCTCCCTTTTTTACGGACACAAACAACAGGAACAAAGGTAGATGATGGCCAAAAAAGGAAAATGCTTGAATGGATCTCAAGCGGTCCAACAAGTGCCCTCTCAGCCACTTCAAGTACCGCATCCAAAAAACACCAGTCCTCTGAGTTGTCATCCCAATCAAACTTGCTTTCTCCCAGCTCTGAAGTCTCCATCCGCCCTGCACAGTATGGTGGAACTGAGATGGCTGAGTCTGCAGAGCTGTTCAGTCACACTATAGCCTGGGAATCAGAGGTCTGCTCCCAAGCTACAGTGAGTACAGACCAGGGAATGGTCTGCGGTGATGCCCAGAACCTTTGTGACTCTGATTCAGGCCGTGAGGACCAAGTTTCTGAGCATAATGTTGACCCTTTGTCACAAACTGTAACACCTGTGGTTATAGACAGTGAGGAACATACTGATGACGATGTGACGCAGATACCAGATTGGGATGACAACTTAAATATTCGGTCAGGGCAAGAAGAGGCTCGGTCTGAGGGGGAGGGGAGTGCAAACACAACTATTGATGATGAAGTTATAAATCCCACCTACTGTCAACCCCCAGTCAGGCACTCGAGGAGGTCAACAGAGGCGGTGGAGGAGGATGCAACCGACGACGAAGTTACCTTGCGCCTTCCTGGACAGAGTCGGAGCACTGGTAGCACGTCTACAACTGCATCATCAGCCACCACTCTGCCTCTGAGCACTAGTCGGGGGGGCTCAGCAGGTCGCATGCCCTCTAAGCCTTGCCTAGCCTGGTCCTTTTTTGACATAGAAAAAGATCGCCCAAATTATGTGATGTGTAAAATTTGTCGTGATTCTGTTAGTAGAGGTCAACACCTCAGCAGTTTGACAACTTCTTCCATGAATCGTCACATGAATAAATATCATAGGTCCCGGTGGGAAGCTCACCGTGCTGCAATGCGGCCTAGCGGAGCGAACCATCCACTGCCTGCCCCTTCCAGTGCATTTGCGCGCTCTTCATCTTCTAGGACTGTGGGGACAGCTGTCACACCTGGTTTTCCACGTACAACTTCCACCACTGTAACCGCAACAGGCAGTTTGCTTGGTAGGTCGTCAGTTGGTTTGGAAGGGGAAACAAGTGAGTGTGTACAGCTCTTTCAGACATCGATAGCACCAACGTTGGATGAAGGCAACATCATGTCTCCGCCTGCACTTTCCTCACAAACCTGCATTTTTACAGGGACACCCTACTCAACACCGTCTACACACAGCAGCCAGATCTCTGTCCCTCAGATGTGGTCAAATAAAAGGCCATTTCCTGCGACCCATGACAAAGCTAAGAGGTTGACTCTATCCCTCTGTAAGCTCTTGGCTACCGAAATGTTGCCTTTCCGCCTAGTGGACACACAGGATTTTAGAGACCTTATGTCTGTCGCTGTGCCCCAGTACCAGATGCCTAGTCGCCACTACTTCTCTAAGAAAGGTGTGCCCGCGCTACACCAGCATGTCGCACACAACATCACCGCTTCCTTGAGAAACTCTGTGTGTGAACGGGTGCATTTCACCACCGATACTTGGACCAGTAAGCATGGACAGGGACGTTACATGTCGCTGACTGGGCACTGGGTAACTATGGTGATAGATGGTGAAGGGTCTGCTGCACAAGTCTTGCCGTCCCCGCGACTTGTGTGTCAATCCTCTGTCTGTCCAAGTTCCTCCACTGCTTCTGCCTCCTCCACCTCATCTGGGTCCTCCACCTCCGCCCCAAGCCTGCCTGGTCAGGCCACCAGCGTTCTCACTGCGCAGAAGGAATCACGCACCCCTCATTACTATGCTGGCAGCAGAGCGCAACGGCATCAGGCGGTCTTTAGCTTGACATGTCTTGGGAATAAGAATCACACAGCGACTGAGTTTGGTAAATGGTTGTCTCCACTCAACCTGCAGCCTGGTAAGGCTGTGTGCGACAATGCTGCAAACCTGGGTGCGGCCCTTCGCCTGGGCAAGGTGACACACGTGCCTTGTATGGCTCACGTGTTGAACCTTGTTGTCCAGCAATTCTTAACACACTATCCCGGCCTAGATGGCCTTCTGACCAGGGCACGAAAACTGTCTGCTCACTTCCGCCGTTCAACCGCCGCAGCTGAGCGACTTGCATCTCTCCAGAAGTCTTTCGGCCTGCCGGTTCATCGCCTGAAATGCGATGTGGCGACACGCTGGAATTCGACTCTCCACATGTTACAGCGACTGTGGAAGCACCGCGGAGCCCTGGTGCAATACGTCATGACGTATAGCCTGGGCCAACGAGATGCAGAGGTGGGGCAGATCACCCTCATGGAGTGGTCTCAAATCAAGGACCTATGCACCCTTCTGCACAGTTTCGACAATGCGACGAATATGTTTAGCGCTGACAATGCCATTATCAGCATAACAATTCCAGTCATTTACATGCTGGAGCACACGCTAAACACTATTCGGAGTCAGGGGGTGGGACAACAGGAAGGGGAGGAACTACAGGAGGATTCATATGCGCAAGGGACAACATCATCACCAAGGTCCAGACGTTCATCATCACCAACGCAGCAGGCATGGGACCATGGGGGACAGGGATCAACAATTGCGCATGGTAGCAGGCGAGATGTTGAGGAAGGTGCAGGAGAACATGAAGAAATGGAGGACGAACTGTCCATGGACATGGAAGACTCAGCAGATGAGGGAGACCTTGGTCAAATTTCAGTTGAAAGAGGTTGGGGGGAGATGTCAGAGGAAGAATGAACGGGTAGCACCTCTATGCCACAAACACAGCGTGGACTTGGTCCGCATGGCTGCGCAAGACACATGAGTGCCTTCTTGTTGCACTACCTCCAACATGACCCTCGTATTGTCAAAATTAGAAGTGATGATGACTACTGGATTGCCACACTATTAGATCCCCGGTACAAGTCCAAATTTTGTGACATAATTCCAGCCATAGAAAGGGACGCACGTATGCAGGAGTATCAGCAGAAGCTGTTACTCGAGCTTAGCTCGGCTTTTCCACCAAACAACCGTGCAGGTGCAGGGAGTGATTCTCCCAGTTGTAACTTGACAAACATGGGGCGGTCTCGTCATCTTCAACAGTCTACCCGTACCAGTAGGACTGTATCTGGTGCTGGTAACAGCAATTTTATGGAATCTTTTCAGAATTTTTTTAGACCCTCCTTTGCAAGGCCACCAGAGACAACAAGTCTGACACAGTCAACGGCTGGAGAGGATGATACAGGAGTATCTCCAAATGAACATCGATGCCATGACTTTGCAAATGGAGCCTTGCTCCTTTTGGGCTTCAAATCTAGAAAAATGGCCAGAGCTCTCCAGTTACGCCTTGGAGATTTTGTCGTGTCCAGCTGCCAGCGTAGTCTCTGAACGTGTCTTCAGTGCTGCTGGGTGTGTGCTGACAGATAAGCGCACGCGTCTGTCCAGTGACAATGTGGACAGACTAACGTTCATCAAAATGAACAAGTCATGGATCCACCAGGAATTTACTACCCCTGTGTCATCCTGGGGAGAGTAAATGCTTGTGGATTTGGAATGTGCTTGATGCAAATCAAAACATCCTGTTTGCAACTAGGGCACAAGTGCTGCCACTGATAAGGTGTCTGTGTGGCCCAATTTTTTGAAAAAAGGGAGACTCCGCTTGGAGTAACCCTTGCTTGCTGTGTTTTTTAAAAATGATCCAAGATGAACAGAGCTGGAATAAGGAAAGACTTTGCTACCTACCCCGGTGTCATCCTGGGGACGGTTAAGTATGGCATATTTTTGAATGTGCTTGATGCAAATCTAGCTGTGAAGTGTACAACTAGGGCACAAGTGCTGCCACTGAATGGGTGGGTGTGTGTGTGGCCCAATTTTTTGAAAAAAAGGGAGACTCCGCTTGGAGTAACCCTTGCTTGCTGTGTTTTTTAAAAATGATCCAAGATGAACAGAGCTGGGATCAGAAAAGACTTTGCTACCTACCCCGGTGTCATCCTGGGGACGGTTAAGAATAGCGTATTTTTGAATGTGCTTGATGCAAATCAAAACATCCTGTTTGCAACTAGGGCACAAGTGCTGCCACTGATAAGGTGTCTGTGTGGCCCAATTTTTTGAAAAAAGGGAGACTCCGCTTGGAGTAACCCTTGCTTGCTGTGTTTTTTAAAAATGATCCAAGATGAACAGAGCTCGGATAAGGAAAGACTTTGCTACCTACCCCGGTGTCATCCTGGGGACGGTTAAGTATGGCGTATTTTTGAATGTGCTTGATGCAAATCAAAACATCCTGTTTGCAACTAGGGCACAAGTGCTGCCACTGATAAGGTGTCTGAGTGGCCAAATTTTTTGAAAAAAGGGAGACTCCGCTTGGAGTAACCCTTGCTTGCTGTGTTTTTTAAAAATGATCCAAGATGAACAGAGCTGGGATAAGGAAAGACTTTGCTACCTACCCCGGTGTCATCCTGGGGACGGTTAAGTATGGCGTATTTTTGAATGTGCTTGATGCAAATCAAAACATCCTGTTTGCAACTAGGGCACAAGTGCTGCCACTGATAAGGTGTCTGTGTGGCCCAATTTTTTGAAAAAAGGGAGACTCCGCTTGGAGTCACCTTGCGGTGTTTTACATGATTTTAGAAGGGCATGCCATGCCTATATCTGTGTCTCGTCCTCTTTTTCCTCGTAACGCTGTTTTGTTTTCGCATGAGTATATGTCCTTGTCACTTTCCCATTTGTTTGTGTTGTGTTGTGAGTTGTTTGTCACCTTTTGGACACCTTTTGAGGGTGTTTTCTAGGTGTTTTTATGTGTTTGTGAATGCCTGCCATTGTTTCCTATGCAGTTCGGTTCGTCGAACGTTCGACGAACCGAACTCGAACGGGACCTCCGTTCGGCGAACCGACCTCGAGCCGAACCGCGACCGGTTCGCTCATCTCTACTCATAACGGAGTTCAATGACCGCTCCGTTCACAAGCGAAGTATCGCGAGCAGCCCATGAAGTCACCGCTAGTCACAATCTCGGGCTGCCTGTGAGAGGTGATGTGAGAGCGCGGCGGGCATAGAAGTCAGTCACAAGTGCTGACATCAGGAGGGCAGGAATTCATCCCAGCATTTAATGAACTTTACTAACCTCCTGACAGCAACACTAATCATCCCCGCAGCTGCTCGCACACTGCAGGGCGGGCAGATGCTGACACATTGCAGTGCGGGCAGATGCAGACACACTACAGTGCGAGCAGCCACGGGGCTGGAACGAGACACAGACTGCAGGGGCACCTGATGGAAGTTACACGGAAGTGCTTCCGTGTGGCTTCCGAGGATTTTGCGGACTCATTGACTTGTATTGAGTCACGGTCTTTTATTACGGAACAGAATAGGATATGTTCCTTAATAACGGAACAGACATACGGCATCCGATCTGTTTTGCGTAGGATCGGATGCACACGGAAGTGCTTCCGTGTGCCATCCGATCCTACACAAAAGATATTGAAAAAATGATCCTGTCAGTAGGTCTGCAAAAAAAACAGGAACTGAGCAGGACAGGTGGAACGATTCTCTGAATGAGCCCTTATACTAGCTTTTATATGGCTTCACCTTTCTCTGGCACTTTTGACTCTATCTTGTGCCCATAACTAGAGATGGGCAGACCCGTTGACGTTCGGGTTTGGCTGGTTTAGCCGGTTTTTGATATAAAGTTCAGTTCTGGACCCGGACTTGACCTGAATCCTTTTGTAAGTCACTGATTGGGCAGTTCGGGTCTCTGCCTACTTACAGCTAGCCATAAACAGAGCACTTCCAGGGGAGGGTGGGCAGAGTTGTTTTTGTTTTGTGCACACTACAGCCAATAATGTTGTTTTTACCCCAGTATAAAGCATTCAAAACCTGCATGCAGCTCACACTGGGCCAAGCAGCGAACGTACCCGAACATACAGATGCTCGATTGAGTGGTTAGCATACATAAAGCACCCGAACTCCAAACTTGAAAATGTATTTATTTATTTTTTTAATAAGTCTGTGTTCGGTATGAACACTGAATTTTACTTTTCGGGTCTGCTGAAATCTACCCGTATAGGCCCCGTCACACATAGAGATAAATCTTTGGCAGATCTGTGGTTGCAGTGAAATCATGGACATATTGTTCCATTTGTACACAGCCACAAAGCTGGCACTGATTGTCCACAATTTCACTGCAACCACAGATCTGCTGCAGATTTATCTGTGTGTGTGACAGGGCCTTAACTTCTGACTGGCTGAAAGTCAGAAGTTAAGTCGCAAGTATTCAATGCAACCCTATGAGGGCCAGAATGAGGCTCTCAGAGAGTTACACTGATTTGCGAAATTTGGCGCTCTCTTGACGGAGACTGACTGGTGCAGTGCTGGAAACAGATGAAATAAGCAGCAACTGAGTAAAAGACAGAGGGCAGGGAACTTAGATTTAAAGCACAATTCCAGTTGTGAAATAAAATAAAAAATACTGGAGTGGGGCTTTACTTTCTTTAATATAAAACAAATGTAAAAAAAAACATGTGTAATGTACAAGTGATAATAGAGATGACAAATTTATACATTGGAATTAGCTTAGCCTAACTGCAACTCTGTCACACTTTTTGGCCTAACTTCAGTTATGCAAGTTTTTCATAAGTGTTTATTTCTGTATAGGAGTTGACCTTCTTTGTGACAGAGATGTGGATATGGCAACACGTGTGCAAGATTTACTTGAATTTCTGCATGAAAAGCAACAGGATTTGGATTTGTCAGCTGAACAACACAGAAAACATCTAGAGCAATGTGTTCAACTTCGCCATCTTCAAGCTGAAGTAAAACAGGTATAACATGAGTTAAAATTCCATTTAATATACAGTGATACCTTCGTTTTGTTGATAATCAGTCCAAATACAAACGGTGAAAACCGAGGCAATTATGTCTATCGGAATCCATGTAAATCCAATTAATTTGTTTTAGACACTCCAAAATACATAACAAAAACATTTTTTGGTGAATAAAACATTTTTAATACTTATAACAATAAGAAATTAATATAAAGTGAATATGAAATATTAGCATAAAGAATAAATACATTTTATCTTACATTTGTTACATACATTTTGAAACTGACAAGCGGGGTGATACATAATGCCACACAGAGTAGAAGAATGCATGGATTACGCTATGTTATCTCAAAATTAGCAGCGTAGTCACATGGGCATGCCGTCAAAAAACAACGAAATCCAAGGCAATCAACGAAAACCTAGTAAAATTTTCAGTGGAAAAAATCCAACAAAAACCGAAATCAACGATAACAAATGTGAACGAAACCGAGGTACCACTGTATAAGAAATCCTTAGCACAGGATAATGAATTTTAAATATGAATTCTATATAGATATTTGATCTACACTTTACACTATTGTTGTACATAAATCTGGATGAACAGAATTGGGCTGCATTCACACGTCCCAGGCTGTCCGCTTTTTCCTCGGACAGCACCCTGACACACAGAGTTTAAGTAGCCCATGCAGACCTCCATTTTAAAAACTGGGTCTCAGGTCTGTGAAACTTGCTCATAAAACAGAAGAAACTTGGAAGACATAATTTGTACATCACTGCTCCATCCAAATTTAATTAATTTTGAATTGATCCATTGCCAAGTGTGAATGAATAGTAATAGGTCAAACCTGCTTCAGTGAAACATAACTGGTGAAAAAACTAGGATGACCTCTCAGATAGTAGCAAGAAGTGCCTGAAAAAGAAAAAAAAAAGCAACATTGTAATCCACTTCTTATAACTGTCTCAGTTTTTAAGGACAGAGGGATTTTTACATTTAGGGTCTGCAGCCTATCTAGGTTACTGGCCACCCTGCAATATATGTGGCTGATTACCTATGTAAGGGTATGTTCACACAGGGCATTTTTGGTGTGTTTTTAGCTGCAGATTTGCCTTGGTTTTATGCAAATCCATGCTAATAAAAAGCTGCTTTTTACAGTACCAGCAAAGTCTGAGATTTCTGAAATCTCATGCAGACACACACAAACACCTGCAGATTTTTTTCCTGTCTGTTTTGTCAAATACCTGCGTTTTTGCTGAAGATTTCAATGAATTATCATATCAATTCTTTGCAGCATTTTTGCAATGTTTTTTCATTGATACAATCCAGTTTGTAGAAAAAGCGCCACTAAATAACACACCAAAACCGCAAATAACTCAACGGAGATTTCTTGCCACAAGATCAGGTTTTGGTCATCAAAACAACTGCTAAAAAAGCCCTGTGTGAACATAGCCTAAGATGTTTGCAAAGGTAGCAGGCTGTTTGCTTTAGAATTTGCTAGCACCACGTCGAAATTGGCTGAATCACTATTAGGCTATGTGCGCACGTTGCATATTTGCATGCAGTTACGCTGCAATCTGCACCGCAGAGTAACTGCATGCGTCCTGCGTCCCCAGCATAATCTATGAAGATTATGCAGGAGACGTGCGCACGTGGCGTCTTAGAGCGCAGCGCTTCGGCTGCTACCCGAAGCGCGCGTTTTAAGAAGTGACATGTCACTTCTTTCTTGCGCTCTCCATGCAGCGCCCACTCTGTCTATGGGAGGGGCTGCACTCAGAGCACATGAAATCGGCTTTTTTTTTCACTACGGACTTTCTGCAGCGATTTAAAGCGCACGTGTGCTGTTCAAATCGCTGCAGAAATTTCTGCAGGGCAGAACGCTGCGCACATAGCTTTAGGCTGGTTTCAGATGTCCGTGTTTAATCAGATACCAGTCACACGCATGGTTATGGTCACACGTGTGTCACACGTGTGTTACGCGTGTGTCACACGTGTGACATCTGTGTTTGCATACGTGTGACACGTACCGGGTAAAACACGTGTCTGCAATGAAAAGATGTTCTATATTTACCTGTATCCAGCGATGCTGTCTTGTGCTCTACTGCCTCCCGCTCCTATCCCCGCTCATTATTTTCATTGATTATTAACTGCTCGAGGATTTGGAAGCCGGAGCATCGCGGGGACAGACTGGGTACAGCACCGCCGAGGACATCGCCAGTGACAGGTAAGTACAGCAGCATGTGTACTCACCTGAGTGAGTATACAGCAGTTTGTGCAGTGACATCTAGGGGGTCAACGGCGTTCCCAATGAACTCTCATGAACCCTTGGAAGTCACCATCGCGACACTCGCTGTAGCGCAGTTGTCGCAGGGGTGTCATCAGGAGGTCATCAGAGTTCATTGAGAAATCCGATGACCACCTGGACGTCCCTGCCCACACACTGCTGGCAGGATACTCACCTGTCACTAGCGATGTCCCCAGCGATGCTGTCCTTGGCGGTGTGGTCTCCAGCGCTGTCACAGTGATGCCCCTGCTCCCAGCTGCTCACTACAGTGAGTAATCAAAGAAAATAATGAGCGGGGGTCAGGAGCGGGAGGCAGCAGAGTCGGAGACAGCATTGCTGGTTACAGGTAAATATAGAAAATCTTTTTATTTAAAAACCCCTGTTTTCTCCAGTCCGTGTCACACGGATCACATTGGTGTGCGGTCCGTGTGACACCCGTGCTGCCGGAGAAGAAACGGACAGGTCTCCATGTGAAATAGCGGTGTCACATGGTTCGTGTGAAAACACGGCTATGTGAGTACACAATAGGGTAACATGGGTACGTGTGACATCCGTGTTAAAAACGGATGTCACACGTACCTAAAACACGGTTGTCTGAAACCAGCTTAAGGTTAAGGTGACGGAGCGGTCAGTCATACCCTGCACTTTTGGACACTCCTATGACCTGGAACTAAAAAACCACGCCTTTGTGGAAAAAAAACCACTCTTATCACTATTCGTGCTAGAGCCTGCTTCTCCACCTCTTACATACCTCTCGTCCAAGAACTGTCCTGTTGCAACCTTGTTGTGTATATATAATATTTCTGTCTATTGGTTAGCCAATTTGGATGGCATTTTTTGAATATAAACATCCAAAAGGCTTCTCTATTCAGGAATTGTCTAATAAAGTGTCTAGAATGAAAGAATTGGTATACGCTACTTTTTGTGCTATTTAATTTTTAACACATTGTGTTTAGCAAATCAAAACCAATACAGTATCTTATGTTTTCCTTATATATAATATAACAGGTACTTGGCTGGATCAGAAATGGCGAATCTATGCTAAATGCTGGATTAATTACTGCAAGTTCACTGCAAGAGGCAGAGCAACTTCAAAGAGAACATGAGCAGTTTCAGCATGCAATAGAGGTAAGTCTATATATTAATTCAGACATCCGTGGACATCAGTTAGCTCTCGTACCGCTCTGCACAGACTGGCAGCAGCAGATCTCCCACCATAGCATAAAACTAAAAAATGTTTCAAATAACTGAGAGTCCTTAGTAGTTGATACCTTTTAGTGGCTAACTTAAAAGGTGGTAATAAATAGCAAGCTTTGGAGACCTGAGTAGTCTCAAAAGCTTGCTATTATTACCATCTTTTCAGTTAGCCATTAAAAGGTATCAACCACTGAGGACTCAGTTCTTTTAAACATTTTTTTCCTTCTATTGACTAACATGGTACAAAAATATATTGTACCTCTGAAGCATGATGGCTTTCTATAATTCTGTGACGCTGTGACACTTGGGTTGGGGAAACCGTAGCCAGTCTGTACAGTGTGGTCCGAGATTGGACTGACATGCACGAATATCTGAATGAGCCCTAACTGTTTGAAAGCTGCACATTTCTAAAATTTACACTTTTGTGGTTTAGTAAAAAATGTTTCAACAGTCTTGGATTGCTGCACTAAGATTGATGCTGTGATTACTTTTTACAAATGATCCTCAGTTTTGATTCACTGAAACTTGTTTAACCCCGTCATGATGCTACCATTTTTTTTTTCCTTCACTTCTAAGAGCAATAACTTTTTCATTTTTTCTCTTGGTGTATATAGCCATATGTAGGATTGTTTTTTGATTGACTCTGTTGATTGATTGTTCACAGGGGTCGTGCACTTCTTACTCTTTTGACACTGGCTAATCATGAACAAGCAAAAACATAAAGTGCAGAAAGTCACGTTACCTGAGCCCCCCCCCCCTTCCTCTCCAGCTGAACCATACAGCCTAAATAAGCACTGAAAATATGTTACGTAGCACTTGATGATTTCCTTACCAATTGGTCAAAGCGGATATTAAAAAAGCAAGAGTGTTTTGAGAGACATTTCTTTAAACTCTAATAAAGAGATACCTTTCACTGTCTCTTCTGTCAGAATTGTTCTCCAATTATCAGGGGTGATAATGTTAAGCAGGCATTAATAGGTGCACAAATTATCATAAAAGGTTTCTGCTTATATAACAGTACAAATTTGATTTATTTACTAAAATGTTGGTGTGGAAAAATATATGTGGGCCATACTTCTCACCCGATGAAAGTTTGTTTATATGAACATCATTCACCTATTTGGTTATATGAACAAGAGGGGAAATCTAAAACATCAGTGATAGAAAAGATGGAGAAGAAATTAAATCTAGGTGAAACTACTGTTTGAAGGTATTTTTAAATGAACAATAAGGTGTAAGTTTTGAAAATAGTAAACTTCTAGCAAGTTTATGCAAGTGATCTGTAGTCACTTAGGATTAAAGTACCAAATACGGAAATATTTTATATGCGCTCCCTCCAGTCAATGTACCTAAATGCTTTAAATTAAATCTGTAATTTCAATATTGTTTTGTAACATTTTCAACATTTTTCGTGTATGCGACAATGTTCATAGTTTCTTAAGAATAATTATTCATATCTTTTGTTGCTATATATAATTAAATGATTCTTCCTTTCCTGGCCGCACATGACTTGATCACAAATTTGTGTATAATTTTTAGGTTTGGCCTTTTGTCTTCTGTGTCATTTTCTGGAACGGCTTGCTGGTATGTTGATAGATAAATAGATAGTCATGGCCGAAAGTGTTGGCACCCTTGAAATTGTTCCAGAAATGAAGTATTTCTCCCAGAAAATTATTACAATTACATATGTTTTGTCATTCACCTGTTTATTTACTTTGTGTGTTTTATTAAAAAATATAAAAAGACCGAGAAAAAAAAAATCTAATTAGACATACAGTAACTTCACACAAAACTCCAAACAAGGGCTGAACAAAATTGTGGATAAATAACTTTTCTTCAAGCATGTGATGCGCTTTCAAACTTACCTGTGGCAAGTAAGGGTACCGTCTCACTAAACGACATACCAGCGATTCCGACCACGATACGACCTGGGCAGGATCGCTGGTACGTCGCTACATGGTCGCTAGTGAGCTGTCAATCAGGCAGATCTCACCAACGATCAGTGACCAGCCACCAGCGACTCGTGTAACGATGCTGTGCTTGGTAACCAGGGTACATATCTGGTAACTAAGCAAAGCGCTTTGTGTGGTTACCCAATATTTACCTTGGTTACCAGTGTACGCCTCTTAGCGCTGGCTCCCTGTATACGTAGCTGGGGTACATATCGGATTACTAAGCAAAGCGCTTTGCTTAGTTACCCGATATTCACCCTGGTTACCAGCGTACGCTGCTTATACAGAGTCAGTGCCGATGTGTGATGCATAGTGGGAGACCAACGAGCAAAAAATGAACCAGAACAGTGTGTAACGATCAGCGATTTCACAGCAGGGGCCGGGTCGCTGCTTAGTGTCACACAGCGAGATCGCTGATGAGCTCACTGGTACATCACAAAACCTGTGACTCAGCAGCGATCTCACTATGTGAGAAGTACCCCTAACAGTTGTGGGCAATCTGAAAATCACACATGAAACCAGATAAAAAGGGAGAAGTTGACTCAATCTTTTCATTCCACACTAACCATGGAAAACAGAAAAAGGAGAAGAGAACTATCTGAGAACTTGAGAACCAAAATTATTGAAAAAGATCAACAATCTCAAGGTTAAAAACCCTGTCGCAAAGAGAGAAAGACATTGCACATGTAAGAGCACAACCCAGAATATGGAAATAGGACACCTTTATTGAACAATATTAAAAACAGTTTAAAAACAAGGCTGCACAGCCAGCGACCAAAATCCCCATGTTATAATAAACATAAAATGCATAAATACAGCCAATGGTACAGCAGCTGAACCCTCAGTCAAAGCAGTTAGTGCACAGGGTAATTATCACAATAGTATATTCCTGTTGAAATGAGGGCAGAGAACACGCTCACCCAGAGGATTCCCTGTTAGCTCAATACAGGATATATAATCACAACACAGGATATAATCCTGACAATGTATAGTACATACACAATAGCAATAGAAATAAGTACTGATAGTCACCATAGAGGCTGGGAAAAGAGGGAGGTAAATCCAGGACCCTGCCCAGGGGCTATACCACCAGAAAGCTTGATGTAAAGGGGCTCCACATAAATGTGGAGCCAAAAGGAGCCAGATGGAAGCTCAATGTCAGGGACAGGCTGCCTGGAGCAAGGAGGGCTGTAGTAAAATGCAGGGGCAGGTCACGGGGTGTGCAGCGACCCCACGTGTATCGCCGCACGCAGGCGGCTTCGTCAGGGAAAGTGTGAGGTAAAGACTTCAGAGAGGTATATATACATAGATGCACTAATAGTATAGTGAGCACCTGTAGATGTACGGCGGCGCCGCCGGCTCCAGGAACCAGGAAGTGCGGGCGGACAGATAGCAAGGCAGGTCAAAACAAGTGCAGTAACACAAATTGCATAGAGGGGAACTGAACCCAGGGGGCGCTAGTCGCAACAACGATATACAACATAGCAAATTTACATGGCGCAGAGCAGTGGATGCTACAGAGAACACATGCTTGATTACATGCACCCAAAATATAACATGTAGATCCTTGCATACCAGCAAGGAGGCAGGTAATCCAGGTAGCAAAGGGGCATATACAATGGCATGGAAGCCAGTGGTACAGCACCCTGGGGGTATCGCCAAAAAGGGCTAAAGCAAACCTATGTTAGTCTAAATGAGATGCAACATATCTGTTAACATTCAAATTAAACAAAAATGCTATGGTAGGAGACTCGGGATCACCCCACTGGTGACACACAGACATAAATAAGCTAGACTGCAGGTTTCCAAAATGTTCTTCAGTAAGCCTAAATCCTTCTGAGAAAGCATCTTGTATACAGATGAGACCAAGATTGAGCTTTTTGGTAAAGCACATCGTTCGACAGTTTACCAAAAATGTAATGAGGCCTACAAAGAAAAGAACACAGTACCTACAGTCATATATGGTGGAGTTTCAAAGATGTTTTGGAGCTGTTTTGCTGCCTCTGGCACGGAGTGCCTTGATTTTTGTGCAAGGCTGTAATAGAGTGTCCAGCACCCTACTGCCCTCACTTCTTGATGGTGACTACTGGAACAACAATATGTTAACTGTGAATTGTATTGTATTTTTGTTTTACCTCCCCTGTTTAACACCAGGTGTCATGGGTTCCTGGGTTGCTTAGAGGAGGGATGGATAGGCAATGACGGCAGCAGGGGTGAATTTGGGAGGTGGATCACCAGCACAGTAAAAGGTTTAGGGAGAAGTAACTTATAGTCAGATAGGGAAATGCTGGTGTAGTGTGAAGAACTAGAAATAGAGTTCCAGGAGGGTCAGAAGAAGCAGAATAGAGTGCATAGGGTGGAGATGATAGAAGCATAACAGTGACACGACAGAGAAAGGAGAGAAGCAAACATATTTCAAGGGGGCTCGACTGCAGCGGAGTGCAAGTCCATTGTGTCATGGAGACATAAAAGGAGAAGTTGGGGCGCCCCAACCTTAGGCCGGCACCTATTTGTATGTCAGGGAACGCAGTCGCGGTGGGAGGGCATCAGAAGAGTCTGTCCATCCAGACAGCTAGGCCTTACGATCCACCACCATGTTGAGGGAGTGGGTCCAAAATGGCAAGATAAGCTGCCCTATTACAGCCGTCCTTGCAGAGCTGAGCCGGTTACAGAAGTTGATGTGCTTGAGAGATGATGATGATGACGATGACAAGTCTGTAAAGAAATGGAAATTGTCTGCCGGCAAATTAAGTAAAGTTATGCAAGTCTTACCAAGTTTTTGTCTCCTTCCTAACCGAGCGAGACACAGGGCCCATGGAGGTGAACAGGATTCAGATGTACGGCAGCTGAAAGGTAACACCTCCACCCCTACCACACACTCCACTCTGCCCCCCGTGTCTGTACTGTGCCGGGTTGGGTTGGGGGTCCACAACCCTCGCCCATGACTGTTACTCTCCAGCACTTTACAAGGCGTTATGAAATGTGAAGATTACCAAAGGATTCTGGGTTGCACTGTAATAAACAGTGTCAGAAAACTAGGTTTGCGTCATAGGTCTTTCAAGATGACAATGATCCTAAGCATACTTCAAGAAGCCCCCAGAAATGGATGGAAACAAAGTGCTGGACAGTTCTAAAGTAGCCAGCAATGAGTCCAGATTTACATCCTATAGAGCACCTGTGGAGAGCTTAAAATTGCTATTGCAACCCTTAAAATTAGAGACCTCTAGCAATTTGTTAAAGAAGAATGGTCCAAATTTCCAAATGAGAGGTGTCAGGTGCTTGTTGATGGTTATAGGAAGCAAATGATAGTGGTTATTTAATCCAAATTAGCTGTAGTACCCGGCTTTGCCGGGATAGTAGCTGTCTCTCTCTCCCTCTCGCTGTCTTGGTCTTTGTCTCTCTCTGTCTCTCTCTGTCTCTCCTCTCTGTCTCTTTCCCTATCTATCTGTGTGTTTGTGTCTGTTTGTCTTTCTGTCTTTGTCTCTTTCTGTCTCTTTCTGTCTATCCCTGTTTGTCTGTCTCCGCGTCTGTCTGTCTCCGCGTCTGTCTCCGCGTCTGTCTCCGCGTCTGTCTCCGCGTCTGTCTCCGCGTCTGTCTCCGCGTCTGTCTGTCTCCGCGTCTGTCTGTCTCCGCGTCTGTCTGTCTCCGCGTCTGTCTGTCTCCGCGTCTGTCTGTCTCCGCGTCTGTCTGTCTCCGCGTCTGTCTGTCTCCGCGTCTGTCTGTCTCCGCGTCTGTCTGTCTCCGCGTCTGTCTGTCTCCGCGTCTGTCTGTCTCCGCGTCTGTCTGTCTCCGCGTCTGTCTGTCTCCGCGTCTGTCTGTCTCCGCGTCTGTCTGTCTCCGCGTCTGTCTGTCTCCGCGTCTGTCTGTCTCCGCGTCTGTCTGTCTCCGCGTCTGTCTGTCTCCGCGTCTGTCTGTCTCCGCTTCTGTCTGTCTCCGCGTCTGTCTCTGTCTGTCTCTGTGTCTGTCTGTCTCTGTGTCTTTCTGTGTCTCTGTGTCTTTCTGTCTGTCTCTGTGTTTGTCTGTCTGTCTCTGTGTCTGTCTGTGTCTCTGTGTCTGTCTGTGTCTCTGTGTCTGTCTGTGTCTCTGTGTCTGTCTGTGTCTCTGTGTCTGTCTGTGTCTCTGTGTCTGTCTGTGTCTCTGTGTCTGTCTGTGTCTCTGTGTCTGTCTGTGTCTCCGTGTCTGTCTGTGTCTCCGTGTCTGTCTGTGTCTCCGTGTCTGTCTGTGTCTCCGCGTCTGTCTGTGTCTCCGCGTCTGTCTGTGTCTCCGCGTCTGTCTGTCTCCGCGTCTGTCTGTCTCCGCGTCTGTCTGTCTCCGCGTCTGTCTGTCTCCGCGTCTGTCTGTCTCCGCGTCTGTCTGTCTCCGCGTCTGTCTGTCTCCGCGTCTGTCTGTCTCCGCGTCTGTCTGTCTCCGCGTCTGTCTGTCTCTGTCTGTCTCTGTGTCTGTCTGTCTCTGTGTCTTTCTGTGTCTCTGTGTCTGTCTGTGTCTCTGTGTCTGTCTGTCTCTGTGTCTTTCTGTGTCTCTGTGTCTGTCTGTGTCTCTGTGTCTGTCTGTGTCTCTGTGTCTGTCTGTGTGTCTGTGTCTGTCTGTGTGTCTGTCTGTCTCCCTCTGTCTGTCTTTTTGTCTGTCTGTTTATTCGTGTTTTTCTGTCTCTGCATCAGTCTGTATGTCTCTGTGTCTGTCTCTGTGTATCTCTTTCCCTGCCTTTCTCTGTGTCTGTCTCTTATCCTGTCTGTCTCTTATCCTGTCTGTCTCTTATCCTGTCTGTCTCTTATCCTATCTGTCTCTTTCCTGGTCTGTCTCTTTCCTGGTCTGTCTCTCGTTTCCTGGTCTGTCTCTCGTTTCCTGGTCTGTCTCTCGTTTCCCTGGTCTGTCTCTCGTTTCCCTGGTCTGTCTCTCGTTTCCCTGTCTGTCTCTCGTTTCCCTGGTCTGTCTCTCGTTTCCCTGGTCTGTCTCTCGTTTCCCTGGTCTGTCTCTCGTTTCCCTGGTCTGTCTCTCGTTTCCCTGGTCTGTCTCTCGTTTCCCTGGTCTGTCTCTCGTTTCCCTGGTCTGTCTCTCGTTTCCCTGGTCTGTCTCTCGTTTCCCTGGTCTGTCTCTCGTTTCCCTGGTCTGTCTCTCGTTTCCTGTCTGCTTGTCTGTCTTTATCTCCAAAAAAACATATAACCTCACCCATAAGCTTCTTATACTAAGAATGTCCTTTGTTCATATAGCAACTAATCACAGCTCCTATTAATGACCTGTAGCTCCCAGCTCCATTGACTTTAATAGAGGCAAGTTTTTTAGAGAGTAACTGTAAAGCGCGTGGTTAATTTTTTCCGTCAGAACATAGTCTAATGTTCCATGAGTCACATGAGGCATCTGTGCAACATTTCACAATTGTAAATGCGACAGTGGGGATTCCTTTAACGGACACACACACACACACACACACACACACACACACATATACATATACATATATATTGGTTTGTGTGTGCCCAAATATTAACCCCTTAGCCACCCGGCAATTTTTTACATTTTTCTTTTTTTTTCCTTTCTCGCCTTTTCATTGGGGAACACAGACAGTGGGTATTATGGTGTCTCCAGGGGAGGCGTGACTCTAGATTTGCAAAAGTGTTAGCTCCTCCCCCCACAGCATATACCCTAGCTAGGCAGGAAACTAGCTCAGTTTTTCCTAGTGTCAGCAGGGAGGCTAACATGTCTGGACTGAGCTCCACCAGAGGTGCCTCAGGCCAGCTTATTTTTACTTATTTTGTTTTTTCTTAAATTATTCATTCTATTTTTGATAGGGGCAATACCAGGGTGCCCTGACACCCCCGTTCCCCCCGTGTACGGGCAGAGGAAACCTGGCGTGCACAAGCCGTCGGTCTTCCCTCGCGCCCAAGTGGTCGGGTCTGCATACCCCTCCAGGCTCCCTGGAAGCACCTCACACCAAGGTAGCTCCAGAGGGCTAAGCAGAGCCGAGGACCTGCTTCAGCCTTGAGCCGAAGATGCGTCCCCGAGATCCTCGCATCCCAGGACCGACACGTCTTCAGACGGAGCCAGGAGCAGTCATATATAACATAAAAATCCAGATATTATAGGCAACAACTCGGAGATACATATTAAACACAAAGCGCAAGAGTCTTTAAATTTACCAAAATATAGAAATACCCCATAGACACCGTGATACAAATGTATAAAACATTTTATTTTATAGTGCACAGGGTATTACAGTACATACAAATAAATAATCATGAAAAACCAGATTGAGTAGGTGAAGGAAGAGGGGAAACCCCCACGTGACCCAGGAAATATATCAAAGTTGTGTCGGACCTGCTGACCAGATGATTACAGAACTTAATGTGGCAACCTGATGACCATAAGGATAATCCTATATAGGGGCAAAACCCTCCACTGGGCAGCTGATACCAGAACCCATGGCCTGGGCCTATGGCCTTAAATCAGGTCATAACTCAAAGGGCCGATATGTGGAGCTGCACAATGGACGGAAAACCTACTAAGGCACTGTTATCACTCAATACCAATTTACAAGGAAAAAAGGTAAAAAGTGCCCAAGCAGTATCATGTAAGTCAATCATTAATGAGGCATACAGGCTTACCACAAACAGTTAAAGCGTCCGAAAATCCTGGAGGGCATGTGGGGACCGACGTCCCGACACGTGTTTCGTCACAATGCTTCGTCGGGGGACGATGATAAAAAGAGTGCCAGGAATGGAGCTTAAAAAGGGAGCCTAATTGGTAACACGCCTCCATTACACCACGCGCACCTGAAGTGAATAGCCGCTGCAGACCGCGCCGTGGCTCGGTATCGGCGGCCGGAAGTCAACGGAGCGAGAACTTCCGGTGACGTCACTGTGCGATACTTCCGGTTCTCCGCCGCAACAGACGTTGCCACGGACGCGAATCAACAAGCGGAACCCACTGCAGTGCTGGGTAAGATGGAGCTGCCCCTGTAAAGATAACAGTCCCACCCCCATCAATAGCAGTGTGGTATATAGTACCTGTAAACATCATTAAATCTATACAGAATCACATAATGACATCATCAGTGGAATACATATTATAAAGTACATACATATCAAAAAATTCTTTTGTTTATGTACAGAGGAAAGGAGAAGAATAGATAAAATGAGAAAGCAGACGTCTGCAAAGAAATAGAGAATAAAGAAAAAGATAGACAAAATGTAGGCATAAATATATCACCCACAATTCCAAATATTACATGTCCATGTATATCGCGGTTCCATGGCCTCCCAATTATAGGTACTGCAAACATATGCGAATCTCCATTTCTTCCAGGCCAGGATTGGTAACAAAACCCGAATGAAGGGGACACTTAGACGGGAAAGGTGGGGGGGGGGGGGGGGAGAGGGGGAGAGGGGGGGGGGGCGGCTAAGGAGGAAAGTTCATGACAAGAAGGTCCCTTAAAGCAAAACAAAGAAAAAGACACACTGTTAAAAGAGTCATAAGACCACCAATATATACAGCATGAAAAGAATAACACTTAAAATCCCAAGAATCATAGAAGACACATAGGGGGCTACGCAGCTATTCACGCCTCTGTTGCTCAGCCAGGGTGGACCCAAAACACCCTGAGGGCGAAAATTCGAGTTTCATTAACTACAACTGGGAGGGATCCAACCTCCCTCCTATTTCCCCCCAGTCGGATTCACCCAAGGTATCAAAATGATGGGGATAAGAGTGATGGTTACAAAAAAGGGGCGAATGAAAGACGTTCATTCAGCCCATCTGGTGCCTGAGTACCTAAAACAAAGATCCAACGGCACTCCATCTGTGCAAGCCGTTTTTTGAGGTCCCCGCCCCGAATTCCCAGATGTACCCTATCAATGCCCCGGACCTGGAGGGATGCAGGATCACAATTGTGAGCCTCCCTAAAATGTCTCGGGATCGTTTTTAGGGATTCAGGGTTGGTGGCCTCTTTGGCCGCCAGAACGTCACGCACATGCTCCCTCGTGCGAATACGGAGCTCACGTGAGGTCAAACCGACATATATCTTATTACAGCCACACGTGGCGTAATATACTACGCCAGATGTGCTGCAAGAGATATATGTCCGAATGGAAAACTCCCTCTTTCCGTCCGCTGAGCAGAAGGTTGTGGCCCGAATGATGTTCTGGCAGCCGCGGCAGCTACCACAAGGGTAGCAGCCGACACGTTGGGGACCACATCCAAACAGGGGAGTACTCTTGGCCACATAGTGACTATGCACCAATGTATCTCTGAGACTCCTCCCCCTCCTTGCCGTCATCAGGGGGCGTTCCGGCAAATAGCCACGGAGAGAGGGCTCAGTAAGGAGAATGGCCCAATGTTTATTTAGTACAGCCCTGATTTGGTCCCACTGTCGGCAATAGGTGGAAATGAATCTTGCCACTGGACTAGATGTAGGTTTTGTAATTGCATTCCCAGCTAGCAGCTGGTCCCGCTGGGAATATTTGGCACGCTGATAGCCTTTTTTGATGGATCTCTGGCTATACCCCCTCATCACGAACCTCTCCCTCATATCCCCTGATTCCAGGAGCAGGTAGGGAGACGACGAGTCAGTCTCCTGCATCCAAACCGCCGCCTGAAAAGGCGCCGGTGGGCCGATGCAGGCCGTGATCCCGGGGAAGCATCATTAATTTAGCTCCCGGCGTCGGCCTGCATTCTAGCAACGCCCCCTCCACTGCTCTAGAAGCCGCTCCCTCAAGTGGGCCGTCTCTCCTCTCCATGCTGCCAGAGAACACTATACGCCATTACATGTGGGGATCAGACACTGGTGAGATCGCCTACTTGGCTCTGCGATTCTGCAGCACCATATACCGCTCTGCTCAGTGGTATATCGCTGTCTTTTTAGCGGTGTGTGTCTGCTGGCTGGTGGTGTATATCAGCTTTTAGCAGTATATACTAACTGTGCCTGTAGGTATATACCGACTGTTTGACAGGGTGTGCTACTTTACTCGGTATATACCGGCTCTGCATAGCAGTCATTTATAATACTGCTAGCAGCTCCTCACCCACAGCAGTCCCTTTATAATACTGCTAGCGTCTCACTGTACTTATTGTGGAACTGTTGCTGACATGCGTAACCACAAGGGTGATAAAGCTTCCCAGGCATCCTCTACGGACCTCTACTATGCTTCTTCCACCTGTGGACGCTCGTTTTCTAATGACCGAAGCTATACACTATGCCGGGGCTGCGATGCCCCTACTACCGTGTCACAACAGCCTCCGCTGCCGGACCATGAGGTCGTGCAGTCTGTGGATTTGGCTGCGGCCACTATTGTGAATGTTAGTTATGTTTTGGCTGCTGGGAGGCTCCCTCTGGTGGCCAGGAATGGTTTGGACTTGGACCAGGTGTGTTTTGCAGTGGGTGTTTCCTTTGCTAACTCTCTGCTTATTTAAATCCTGGTCTGATTGCAGGCTGTTGCCGGATGTCAGTTGTTCTTTGTATCTCCAGCCTGCTTAATCCTGCTCTACACCACATCTTCCCCAGATAAGTGCTTGCTCTTTATTTATTGTCTGGTTCTTTTGTTTATCTGGGTTTGTCATTTGCTGTGGTTGGTTTCAGTTTATTTGCTTGCAGAGATTTTCCCCCTCAGTGGATTGTTGAGGAACTCCCTGCAGTTCTGTGTGGAGTATAGCGCCTTTGGGTCCATGTGTTTGTGGCTTGTTGACTTTGTTATAATTCTTGTTTTCTGTTCATTGGTATGACAAGGGCACCTGGTATAGGACGGAGTTCAGATCGTGCGATCTGAGGGCCTTTTTGTACTATCAGGAAGTTGGTATTTTGCAGGGTTTTTCTCTGGCCACCATCAGTCCCTTTCCTGTCCTTTCCTATTTTAGTCAGCGGGGGCCTCACCTTTTGCTAATCGTGTCATCTACCTGTGTATTGTGTTTTTCCTATATCACCGCAGTCTTTGAATGTGGGGGGTTAGCTATTCTTGTCTATTTTCTGAGGCAGAGAGTTATTAATCTTTCCTACCTTTAGGATAGCTAGTTCTCCGGCTGGGTTCGCGGTGCACAGGATGTTAGTTCACCCCTCGGCTACTTCTAGTTGTGATGGTTAGTAAGGGGATGGCGGCCAGATTAGTTGATAATGCTCTTGTTACCTTTTTCCAATGATTTGTGGTGGTCTTCCATGGTTCCGGATCATAACAGGCCACTATCCAGGCAGTAGCCCAGTCTGATGGCGTTATGCCTGCCTGGGCTCTTCTAATGTCTAAGAGGTTAGATGACCTGGCCGCTCAGATATCCCAGCCTTCCACAGACTCTCACAGCCTCCCCCCCGGCTCAGCTCCCCCAGGGGAGCCCGCCTTCGTCTGCTGTCTCGTTCCCAGTACATAAAAAGGATGTCTCCAAAAGGCGCCATTGCGACCGTTACGTCTCGTCCGACTCGGACGATGATCAGTCTGACTCAGGCTCCGTGACCTTTAGTAGTCACGATTCCCAAGACTCTGACTCTGGTTCAGATGTCCCTACTGAGTCTAGACATATGGAAGACACATTAATTTCGTCTGTCAATCACTCTGTCGATTTCTGATCAGCCTTCGGACTCGACTTCTCAGTCGGCAATCAAGCGGGCCAAGAAACCTCCTAAATCCTTTGCCCAGGATTCGATTTTTCATCAAATCATATCTAAACGGTGGGATCACCCTGATAGGAGGTTTAATAAAAAATCCTCCTCTTCATTCGCTTATCCCTTTCCATCTGAAGTGGTTAAGCTCTGGTCAATACCCCCCGTTGTGGATCTGCAAGTATCCAGGCTGGCTAAACACACGGTTATGTCTGTCTCAGACACCGCATCTCTCAAGGACTCGTCCGACTGCGCAGTTGATGCTGCGGTCAAATCTATTTTCCAGGCTTCAGGCTCCTCTCTGCGCCCCCTGTTTGCCTTCACATGGGTGGCAAGAGCTATGAGTGTGTGGAGTAGGAACTTGCGCAAGTTGCTTCGCTCTTGCAATATTCCTTCAGAGGCTCTTGAGATTTTGATTTGTTCTCTCTAGCCTCTAATTACTTGCTTCACGGCTCCTTAGATGCAGCTAGTTGGTCAGCCCTAACGGCAGCCAACGCTGTTTTTGCCCGCTGAGTCCTGTGGCTAAAGATATGGAACGCGGACAGTGCCTCCAAGAAGTCCCTGTCCACACTCCCCTTGCAGGGTCTCCGTCTGTTTGGAGAATCCCTGGACAACCTTATATCTGCGACGACGGGTGGTAAAAGTACCATTCTACCACAAAAGCGGCCTGTGTCCAAAAATTTTAAAATGTCTTCTTGGCGCAGGCAGTCCTTTCGGCCCCCCCCCAAAAAAAAACCATCACAGGGGTCGTCGCAATGCTCAAATCGGGGATCCGGTGCCTCAAGGGACTTTTCCTGGCGTTCCCACTCCAGGCAATCTAAACCCAAGGGACCTCGCCCCGCGAAGGCCCCTTCAGCATGACACCGGGTACCCCTCAGAGCCGACTCCTGTTGGAGGGCGGCTTCTGCTTTTTTGGGATATCTGGCTAGACCATACTCACGATGCTTGGGTTTGAGAAATCGTCACCTCAGGTTACAAGATCGATTTCCATTCCCTACAGGCCAACAGGTTTCTGCGTTCTCTGCTTCCAAAGTCCACAATGCAAAGCCAGGCCTTATGTCAGGCCATAGCCTCTGTGCAAAAAGCAAACATTATCATTCCAGTGCCCCTGGAACTGCGCGGCAAAGGTTTCTTTTCAAACCTTTTTGTCATCCCCAAAAAAGATGGCTCTGTCCGTCCTATCCTGGACCTCAAAAGGCTAAACAGGTCCGTACGGATTCGGACCTTCCGAATGGAGTCATTGAGAGCAATACTAGCTGCTATGGAACCGGGAGAATTCCTAGCTTCCATAGACATTCAAGATGCTTATTTACACATTCCCATATGTGTATCACATCAACGGTTGCTTCGCTTTGCCGTAGGACACCGTCATTTCCAATTCAGGGCCCTTCCCTTTGGACTGGCTACTGCGCCTCGGGTCTTCACAAAGGTCATGGCAGCCGTCATGTCCATTTTACACTCCAGAGGCGTCCTGGTCGTTTCCTATTTGGACGACCTACTTAACAAAGGGAGCTCTCCAAGTTTGCTCACAAAGCGTGCAAATTTGCCCAGACACGCTCTCAAGGCTAGGGTGGCTTCTCAACTTCAACAAGTCATCCCTCATTCCTCATCAGCGCATCACCTTTTTGGGTATGCTGATACACGGTTCAGGCCCGGAGGGTTTTCTTCCAGAAGACAAGAGGTCTTCCCTAATCCAGGCCGCCCAATCCCTCCGCTCCCGCCATTACACATCCCTCCGGAGTGGGATGAGAGTGTTAGGCAAGATGGTAGCAGTCATGGAAGCCGTGTCGTGTGCCCAATTCCATTTGCGCCCTCTGCAATTGGATCTTCTGTCCTCTTGGGACAAGAATCCAGCCTCTCTAGACCGGTCAGTCCACTTATTTCGGACTGCCGTCCGCTCCCTCGTCTGGTGGACTCAGGTCTCATCCCTATCTCAGGGGAAGTCCTTCCGTCCTATCCACTGGCACGTAGTCACGACAGATGCCAGCCTGTTAGGCTGGGGGGCGGTGTTTCTCCACCACACTGCTCACGGACGCTGGTCTCAGCCCGAGCGATCCCTTCATATCAACGTTCTGGAGATCAGGGCCATATTTTTGGCCCTTCAGACCTTTCAACCCTTGCTTCTGGGCCTCCCGGTTCGGATCCAGTCAGACAATGCCACGGCTGTGGCTTACGTCAACCGTCAGGGAGGAACTCGCAGCAGGGCAGCGATATAAGAAGTCTCCAGGATTCTCTTTGGGCAGAGATGCACATTCCCATTATTTCAACTGTCCATATTCTGGGGAAAGACAACTGGGCCGCAGACTTTCTCAGCAGGTAAGGTCTAGCGGCAGGGGAATGGTCCCTCCACAACGAGGTGTTCCATTAGATAACTCTTCGTTGGGGGCTCCCAGATGTGGACCTCATGGCGTCTCGGCTAAATGCCAAAGTACATCCCTTCGTATCCCGGTCGAGAGACCTGCTAGCGCTCGGCTCCGACGCTCTAGTCCTCCCGTGGTCGCAGTTTCGCCTGCCATATGTTTTCCTTCCGTTCCCTCTCATTCCGAGAGTAATCAAGAAAATCAAAGCTGAGGGAATCCCGGTGATCCTCGTGGCCCCGAACTGGCCCAGAAGAGCCTGGTTTCCAGAGCTCCTCCACCTTCTTGGCGACACTCCCTGGCGTCTTCCAGACCGCCCGGATCTTCTTTTGCAAGGTCCAATATTCCACCAGAATACAGCACAGCTGCATTTGACGGCGTGGCGCTTGAATCCTTACCTTATCTTTTCAATCCCTAATGTTCTTGCCTTTTTGCAAGAAAGTATGGACTCTGGTCTTGCTCTCGATACTCTTAAAGGACAAGCTTCTGCCTTGTCAATTTTTTTCCAGAAGCAGCTGGCTTCTCGCCTTCAGGTCCGTGCCTTTCTTCAAGGGGTGGCGCATTTGGTCCCCCCTTATCGTCACCTCTTAGATCCCTGGGATCTGAATTTTGGTTCTCGGAGCTCTTCAGCTTCCTCCTTTCGAACCCTTGAGAGAAATCTCTCTTCAACGGCTGTCTTGGAAAGTTGCCTTTTTAGTCCTATTACCTCTATCAGGCGAGTGTCCGAACTGGCAGCTCTGTCCTGTTGCTCACCTTACCTGATATTCCATCATGATAAGGTGGTCCTTCGGCCTTCCCCCGCCTTCCTTCCGAAGGTCGTATCCTCTTTCCACCTGAACAAGGACATTGTGTTGCCGTCATTCTGCCCGGCCCCGGTCCACTCCTTTGAGAAAGCCCTTCACACTCTCGATCTTGTCAGGGCTCTGCGGATCTACATCTCCAGAACAGCGCTGTTGCGCAAGTCCGATGCCCTTTTCGTCCTCTCAGAAGGACACAAAAAGGGCGACCGGGCTTCCAAATCCACGATTTTTCGATGGATCAGTGCTGCCATCTGTGAAACTTACAAAGCACGAGGTGTCGTTCCCCCTCAATCTGTGCAGGCCCACTCTACACGAGCAGTGGGTGCCTCCTGGGCTATCCGCCATCAGGCTTTGGCGGCCCAACTTTGCAAGGCCGCTACCTGGTCCAGTGTGCACACATTTACAAAATTCTACAGAGTGCATACACATGCCTCCGCGGATGCTGCTCTTGGAAGACAAGTCCTTCAGGCGGCAGTGGCCCATTTTTTAAGTGGCCACTGCTCGGTTTTTTGACAGTGTATTGATATGTGTTCACTGCAGTTGCAGTCGTTAGGCAGCTCTTAGGCTGATGTTCTACACTGTTAATAGTTCAGTTCCCACCCAGGGACTGTTTTGGGACGTCCCACTGTCTGTGTCCCCCAATGAAAAGGCGAGAATGGAAATGACATTTTTGTGTACTTACTGTAAAATGTCTAACTTGGAGCCTTTCATTGGGGGACACAGCTCCAACCCTTGTGGTTTTGGTTGTCCTTCTCCTACTGCATTTACACCAAACTGAGCTAATTTCCTGCCTAGCTAGAGTATATGCTGTGGGGGGAGGAGCTAACACTTTTGCAAATCTAGGGTCACGCCTCCCCTGGAGACACCATAATACAGACTTTCTGTGTCCCCCAATGATAGGCTCCAAGGAAGACACAAAAATATCATTTTTTTTGCTGTCTTTTATTCTCTTTCTTCCATAATCAATTTTTTTTTTTCCCCATAAATATAGCCATATGAGGGCTTGTTTTTTTGCCAGTCAAGTTGTACTTCAGAATAACACCATTCTTTTAGCCACATAATGTACTGGAAAACTGGAAACAAATTTGCATGTGAAATTGCAAAACAAAGTTGCAATTCCATTACTGATTTTTTTTATTTTAATTTACGATGTTCACCAAATTCAAATCTTGTGCAAATGATCGAGAATTTACCATAAAGTCCTTTATTAATTGCGGTACCGCTGCGGTGGTTTACATCATTACCTGCACGAGCTGCCACATCTAATATGTGGGAAACTCTTCCCGCACGTTGTGCCGTCGCATCTCGGAGCATGTTTATGATGTGAACCACGTCACAACACGGAGCTTGTCTGCCGCATCGAAACATTTTTTAAATGTGCACGCAGGCAACTTGGCATCGCTTAAATTGAATGCTGCAGAAAAAGTGGTCCTCCCCAAAAGGGGTGGTGATTTGATAATTGTTACACCGCTGTGAAGCAAAATGGATAGTTTTGCTTAATACCAGGATGCCATATGGGCTTAATGTAAAGAGTGAAATTTCTTATGTCTTGCAAAAAAAAGTCTATTTACTACTTATTCAGTCGTGTTTTTTATACATGTGATGTCATTTCCTTGTGATTTTCCCCTCCCCTATGACCTTCTTAAGGGCTTTTTCACTTCAATGGTGTTGTCTCAGACTAAGGAGGTAACCCTCCGAAACGTGTACCTGTTTAAAATTGCCACTTGATTTTATCATTATTATGGAATGACCTTTTAAAAAATTTTGGAATAAAGAAAATTTGTTTTAAAATAATCTGGAACCTGGATGCTGGAATTCCTTTCCATATATTCACACTTAAGTGGGTCAACACCATTAAAGTGAAAAAGCCCTTAAGAAGGTCAAAGGGGAGGGGAAAATCACAAGGAAATGACATCACACGTATAAAAAACACGACTGAATAAGTAGTAAATAGAAAGACTTTTTTTTTTTAAAATGTTTTAATACCACCAAATTCAAATCTTGTGCAAATGATCGAGAATTTACGATAAAGTCCTTTATTAATTGCGGTACCGCTTCGGTGGTTTACATCATTACCTGCACGAGCTGCCACGTCTAATATGTGGGAAACTCAGTGGGTCCTGCTGATGTCCTTGCACCGGCCAGAATTCTCAGGAACTCCAAGCGTGTGAGCTGGTACATTTTTCCTTTGCTATATTATCCAGACCAGTCCCATGCTCCCTGCATTTACCTATATGAATTGGAACTGAATTGTTTCTCTAAATATTGCCTAAGAAGTCGTCATTATGGAGATTCCAAATATTATTGTGACAGACAAATTTTTTCTACTAAATAATCAGACACGACTGAACAAAGTGGCCAGTATCTTTTCTGGTTCAAAAAACCCTTTAATGGATGACGGAACTGACCTCAATTCCACCATGTGAGAGCTTTGAAAAGCTCATGTCCACAAGACTGAGGGTGTGGTGGGATCAAAAAACATTACAGGCTTATTTAAATGCCAAAATGATCCCTAGAGGACTGAGAATAAAAAAACGTCCGACATCTGAATATGACCAGGATTTCATCTCCAAATGCGACAATATTCTTTCTGAATGTTCTGAGAAATTAATCACTTTAATGGTGGAGAAAGAAACGGAAAAAATTGTTAAGTTAGCTGTAAGTATAAAGAAAATTGAAGAGGATTTGTCTAAAATCAGTGACATTGATATACTAAAAATGCAGAAGGATAAAATTATGTTGAATCTAAATAAATTGGAGGACACTATCATGATTACGAAGGAAAACAAATATAAGAGGGACATACTTGACTATGAAAACAATCGTATTTATAACTGGCAACAAAATCGTAACAGAAGACCACAACAACAGAATTTTAGAAATCCTTACATTCTAAAGAAAAAAGACAATCAAGTGAGTTTTTCCTCAACTGAGTTTTATTTATCAGATCTAAATACGGACATTTCAGACACAGAGAGAGCCCCATCAACCAGCTCAGCAAGTCCTGCACCTGGTAATTGTTACAACCGGTCAAAAAACGCATCAAAAAACGCCAGAGAAGATCTGGAAGAAAGCATACCGGTGGTTAGAGAATTCAGACGGTCCACTAGAAACAAGAACCATTAAATTACAATAATGACTTTACTGTTATCAATCTATCTGCTAGCCTTCTGTCTGAAGATCAGACTCAATTACTTGCAAAAGGACTTAATTTTGTTCCGACTGTGAATATGAATTTATTTTATACGATTATTGATTTGAACCATTTCATGAGAAGGCTCACTTTAAAGCGACATTTTTTTCCGGTTGACAATGATGATACTGTGACTGATGAATTCTGCATGTGCAATTCCTAAAGCTCAGGAATTTATACCTAATGCATTCAAAGAACAAATCTCATTGCAAACTCTCAGAGATTTGACTGAAACTAATTCCATAATTCCTGAGCTTACAGATAGGAATTTCACTTCCAGAGTGCCTTATCCTGAGTTCTAGCCAGAACAGTCTAAAATCCCTATTATGGAGGATTTTGAGTTTTTGGTTGAGGAAGAACTTATAAAATTAAGTAAATCAAAGAGAAAAACACACTCCAATCTGACTGGTCCCCAACAAAAAGCATTGAAATCCCTTACTGAAAATAGCTATATAGTGGTAAAAAACTCAGACAAGGGTGGGTCTGTAACCGTTCTCGATGTAGGATTGTATGAACGAGTGGTGAAAAATCTCCTAAAAAAAACAATTCTATTTATAGAGAAATACAATTTGACCCCTTATCTCAAATAAGATCAGATTTGGAAGACCTTCTGAATAGAGGTAGAGAATTGGGTGTTATAACTCAGAAACAAGCAGAATTTTTTAATCCTGCTTTTCCCAAGACTCCACTATTACATGCGTTACCAAAAACCCACAAAAATATCTTCCTCCTCCTCTCAGACCTATAATATCAGGAATTGGGTCACTCACAGAAAATATCTCTCAATGGTTAGATTCTCGACTCAGTTCCCTTGCAAAGTTGTCTCCTAGCTAAACTCATGACACAAAACATGCACTCAATATCATTAATAATATTAAATGGAAAAAATCATGTCGGTGGTTAACGTGCTACATTCAAAATTTATATACATCCATCCCTCATGACCTAGCTATTTTAGCTTTAGCCAAATATATGCAGAAATATACCAACTATTCAATTGATCTTCAAACTTATATTATTGAGGTTGTGTTTTTTCTTCTCAAAAATAACTACTTTACTTTTTTGGATGAGTTTTTTGTTCAGAAGCAGGGCTTTTCGATGGGGTCTAAATTTTCCCCTTCACTGGCCAATGTCTTTATGGCATAGTGGGAGGAGGAGTACACCTTTACCGATACGAATCCCTTTATATGCAATATTAATATATTTTTAAGGTATATTGATGACGTGATAATTGTCTGGGAGGGGGGATTGGAGGATATGGAGAGATTTTTTTATTACATTAATAACAACCTGTGTAAATTTTTTTTCTCTTTACCAAACTGATCCAACCTCAATTTTTTTCCTGGACCTACAATTGACAGCTAATTTTTGTACTGAGAGTGTGGACTGTGACCTATTCAGAAAGGCAACTGCAGGCAACTCTTTGTTATATGCTACTAGTTGCCACCCACGCCACGTTATAAATAATATACCTGTGGGAGAATTTGTAAGATCCAGACGCACATGCACTTCTGATTTTGTCTATCAGAGACAATGTGATGTTATTAATAATAGATTTAAAAACGGGTTATTCTTTAAAGGTAATTGACCAAGCCAAATTAAAATCTGAACAGAAAAATAGAGTACAATATTTGGAACAAAAACCTACACCCTCTCCTGTGTCTACACAAACCTCTCCCTTGGTAGTTTTTTCAACCTGTTACAGCAGTGATTACTATCATGTCATTGACATAGTCAAACATTTTTTACCTATTTTGCAGGTGGATAATACCTTAAAAACATTTTGGCCAATGGTGTTAGATTCGTTTCTAAACGCAACACAATAGCAAACCGTATTTCACCCAGCGATCACACAATGCTCAATAAAAATATAGGTCACTGTTCACAAAACTGGCTACCTACATTAGGTTCTTATAAATGTGCCCAAAAAAATTGTGGTTATGCAAGATCATGTTTAATACCACCAAATTCAAATCTTGTGCAAATGATCGAGAATTTACCATAAAGTCCTTTATTAATTGCGGTACCGCTGCGGTGGTTTACATCATTACCTTACATACACACAGACTGTATACACACAGACTGTATACACACAGACTGTATACACACAGACAGACTGTATACACACAGACAGACTGTATACACACAGACAGACTGTATACACACAGACAGACTGTATACACAGACAGACTGTATACACAGACAGACTGTATACACAGACAGACAGACTGTATACACACACAGACTGTATACACACACAGACAGATTGTATACACACACAGACAGATTGTATACACACACAGACAGACTGTATACACACACAGACAGACTGTATTCACACACACTGTATAGACAAACAGACTGTATAGACAGACTGTATAGACAGACAGACTGACTGTATACGCTGACTATACACAGACTGACTGTATACGCTGACTGTATACACAGACAGACTGTATACACACACAGACAGATTGTATACACACACAGACAGACTGTATACACACACAGACAGACTGTATTCACACACACTGTATAGACAAACAGACTGTATAGACAGACTGTATAGACAGACAGACTGACTGTATACGCTGACTATACACAGACTGACTGTATACGCTGACTGTATACACAGACAGACTGTATACACACACAGACAGATTGTATACACACACAGACAGACTGTATACACACAGACTGTATACACACAGACAGACTGTATACACACAGACAGACTGTATACACAGACAGACTGTATACACAGACAGACTGTATAGACAGACAGACTGTATAGACAGACAGACTGTATAGACAGACAGACAGACTGTATACGCTGACTGTATACGCAGACAGACTGTATATGCTGACTGTATACACAGACAGACAGACTGTATATGCTGACTGTATAGACAGACAGACTGTATACACAGACAGACTGTATACACACAGACTGTATACACAGACAGACTGTATACACAGACAGACTGTATACACAGACAGACTGTATACACAGACAGACAGACTGTATAGACAGACAGGCAGACTGTATAGACAGACAGACTGTATAGACAGACAGGCAGACTGTATAGACAGGCAGACTGTATAGACAGACAGACAGACTGTATAGACAGACAGACAGACTGTATAGACAGACAGACAGACTGTATAGACAGACAGACAGACTGTATAGACAGACAGACAGACTGTATAGACAGACAGACTGTATAGACAGACAGGCAGACTGTATAGACAGGCAGACTGTATAGACAGGCAGACTGTATAGACAGGCAGACTGTATAGACAGGCAGACTGTATAGACAGGCAGACTGTATAGACAGGCAGACTGTATACACAGGCAGACTGTATACACAGACTGACTGTATACACAGACTGACTGTATACACAGACTGACTGTATACACAGACTGACTGTATACACACAGACTATATACACACAGACTGTATACACAGACTGACTGTATACACAGACTGACTGTATACACAGACAGACTGACTGTATACACAGACAGACTGACTGTATACACAGACAGACAGACTGTATACACAGACAGACAGACTGTATACACAGACAGACAGACTGTATACACAGACAGACAGACTGTATACACAGACAGACAGACTGTATACACAGACAGACAGACTGTATACACAGACAGACAGACTGTATACACAGACAGACAGACTGTATACACACACAGACAGACTGTATACACACACAGACAGACTGTATACACACAGACAGACTGTATACACACAGACAGACTGTAATGCAAGATCATGTTTAATACCACCAAATTCAAATCTTGTGCAAATGATCGAGAATTTACCATAAAGTCCTTTATTAATTGCGGTACCGCTGCGGTGGTTTACATCATTACCTTACATACACACAGACTGTATACACACAGACTGTATACACACAGACAGACTGTATACACACACAGACAGACTGTATACACACACACAGACTGTATACACACACACAGACTGTATACACACACACAGACTGTATACACACACAGACTGTATACACACACAGACTGTATACACACACAGACTGTATACACACACAGACTGTATACACACAGACTGTATACACACACAGACTGTATACACACACAGACTGTATACACACACAGACTGTATACACGGACAGACTGTATAGACAGACAGACTGACTGTATACGCTGACTATACACAGACTGACTGTATACGCTGACTATACACAGACTGACTGTATACGCTGACTGTATACGCTGACTGTATACACAGACTGTATACACAGACTGTATACACAGACTGTATACACAGACTGTATAGACAGACAGACAGACTGTATAGACAGACATACTGTATAGACAGACAGACATACTGTATAGACAGACAGACATACTGTATAGACAGACAGACATACTGTATAGACAGACAGACATACTGTATAGACAGACTGACTGTATAGACAGACAGACTGACTGTATAATAATTCGTATAGACCTGGCTCACTATGAATGCGGGTGCTCTAGGGAAACAGTCAATACTCCAAAAATACAAAATTATCCCCGGCACTCCAAGAGAAAAAAGAAACAATGTCTGGGTATTTTTGATGTTTTTTATTGTGAATAGTCTTATCTCATTTTTTATTTTTGATGTTTTTTATTGTGAATAGTCTTATCTCGACGTTTCGGTCATACCTTGACCTTTATCAAGAGAATTAATCAGACTATAGAAAAAGAACATAAAAAAAACAGAAATTAATACATAATACAGGAGAAAAATTACCAGGAGACACAGCTCCGGTTATTTATATACATTGTACACAAAAGGAGTATACGTTACAATGGTAAGGTACAGAGTCAAAGATATATATAAGATAATAACATCTGTATACACCCAAGAAGAAAGAACAACATCCGAAGTAATTGTTTACCAACTGGAAACTTATCATGTAAGTGTCAGAAGAGACTAACAGGTAGACGTACCTATGAAGCAGAGAAATCGGTATGTGCATACTACTCGAGGGAGGGAGCAATACGAGTCACCACTCATATGAAGAGGAACTTATCAGGTGCGTATGAGCGCTAGGTGAAAGAAAGAATCATTAACAAAGGAAACCTATGCAGTGATTCTTGACTGTGATCGGTGAATAAGTAATATGTGAATACCTGTGACTGAATAATAGACAATCGGGATCAGCCAGTCAATAGTCTATGGGGTAATCATGTAGTGGTATTCCACCGAGGTAGAAAGTCGTATGTCGTGACTGGTTGTAGAAAAAAGAGAGCGAAATAAAGTAAGTGAGTAAAGCATGAACGGAGAAGAGGAGTAGAAGAAGGAGGGGGGGGGGTGGGGAGGGGGAGGGGGAAGGGTTGGGTTAGGGAAGGGGGGGAAGGAGAAAGGAAAAGATGGTGAGATCAGGCTGAAGGTAAAGATAAGTGTATATGAGAAGTTAAGACAAGGTACCTGTCCAATAATTGGCTACTGTATAGGTGCCATGCCAATCTTGTTAGTGAGCAGAGGACCTAATGGAGAAATTCTCGAATGAACACATCAGTGAATAGAGAGACGTGTCTCTAAAATTGGTTATACTCCATTCACTACCTGTCAAACAGCATGAAATGGTGTGCGGGAGATAAGACTATTCACAATAAAAAACATCAAAAATACCCAGACATTGTTTCTTTTTTCTCTTGGAGTGCCGGGGATAATTTTGTATTTTTGGAGACTGACTGTATAGACAGACAGACTGTATACACACAGACAGACAGACTGTATACACACAGACAGGCAGACTGTATAGACAGACAGGCAGACTGTATAGACAGACAGGCAGACTGTATAGACAGACAGGCAGACTGTATAGACAGACAGGCAGACTGTATAGACAGGCAGACTGTATAGACAGACAACTGTATAGACAGACAACTGTATAGACAGACAACTGTATAGACAGACAACTGTATAGACAGACAACTGTATAGACAGACAACTGTATAGACAGACAACTGTATAGACAGACAACTGTATAGACAGACAACTGTATAGACAGACAACTGTATAGACAGACAACTGTATAGACAGACAACTGTATAGACAGACAACTGTATAGACAGACAACTGTATAGACAGACAACTGTATAGACAGACAACTGTATAGACAGACAACTGTATAGACAGACAACTGTATAGACAGACAACTGTATAGACAGACAACTGTATAGACAGACAACTGTATAGACAGACAACTGTATAGACAGACAACTGTATAGACAGACAACTGTATAGACAGACAACTGTATAGACAGACAACTGTATAGACAGACAGACTGTATAGACAGACAGACTGTATACACACAGACAGACAGGCTGTATACACACAGACAGGCAGACTGTATAGACAGACAGGCAGACTGTATAGACAGACAGGCAGACTGTATAGACAGGCAGACTGTATAGACAGGCAGACTGTATAGACAGGCAGACTGTATAGACAGGCAGACTGTATAGACAGGCAGACTGTCTAGACAGACAGACAGACTGTCTAGACAGACAGACAGACTGTCTAGACAGACAGACAGACTGTCTAGACAGACAGACAGACTGTCTAGACAGACAGACAGACTGTCTAGACAGACAGACAGACTGTCTAGACAGACAGACAGACTGTCTAGACAGACAGACAGACTGTCTAGACAGACAGACTATATAGACCAGGGTTCCCCAACTCCAGTCCTCGAGGGCCGCCAACAATGCATGTTTTCAGGATTTCCTTAGCATTGCATGGGTGTTGGAATCATCAACCGTGCAGGTGATTAAATTATCACATGTGCAATACTAAGGAAATCCTGAAAACATGCACTGTTGGCGGCCCTTGAGGACTGGAATTGGGGACCCATGGTATAGACAGACAGACAGACTGTATAGACAGACAGACTGTATAGACAGACAGACTGTATAGACAGACAGACAGACTGTATAGACAGACAGACAGACTGTATAGACAGACAGACAGACTGTATAGACAGACAGACAGACTGTATAGACAGACAGACAGACTGTATAGACAGACAGACAGACTGTATAGACAGACAGACAGACTGTATAGACAGACAGACAGACTGTATAGACAGACAGACAGACTGTATAGACAGACAGACAGACTGTATAGACAGACAGACAGACTGTATAGACAGACAGACAGACTGTATAGACAGACTGTACAGACAGACAGACAGACTGTACAGACAGACAGACAGACTGTATAGACAGGCAGACTGTATAGACAGGCAGACTGTATAGACAGGCAGACTGTATAGACAGGCAGACTGTATACACAGACTGACTGTATACACAGACTGACTGTATACACAGACAGACTGACTGTTTACGCTGACTGTATACACACAGACAGACTGTATACACACAGACAGACTGTATACACACAGACAGACTGTATACACACAGACAGACTGTATACACACAGACAGACTGTATACACACAGACTATATACACAGACTATATACACATACAGACTGTATACACACACAGACTGTATACACACACAGACTGTATACACACACAGACTGTATACACACACAGACTGTATACACAGACTGACTGTATACACAGACTGACTGTATACAGACTGACTGTATACAGACTGACTGTATACACAGACTGACTGTATACACAGACTGACTGTATACACAGACTGACTGTATACACTGACTGTATACACAGACTGACTGTATACACAGACTGACTGTATACACAGACTGACTGTATACACAGCAGTGACTATGGAAGGGGAATACATGGAATAGCAGAAACTGCTGTGTGAATACTGACATAAAAAATTCAATAGCTATTTGTTAGAATGAAATGTGAAAAATGGAACCTGCATTACTGCCATGAATATATGAATAAAGAGAAATTTAGCTACTGAATTGATCAATGCAGAAGAGCCCCAACACTACGCCAAAGTATTTCTCTACGTTGGGGTCCCTAGCTTGTGTGTGTCCTCTCATGCAGTTAAAAAACTTACCGTGTATGGGACGCTGAGACCCAGGCTATATATGCGTATAATGTGGATTGGCAATAGGTGTGTATGGGGAGGGTTCACAAACGAAAAACTACTAACATTAAGGAATAACGTTTGGAACTCCATTCTATGTCTGAACTGGGTGCAAAAAACCTAAAAAAACATCACTATGGGGAGATAAGGTATGCACACCAGTGACTATGGAAGGGGAATACATGGAATAGCAGAAACTGCTGTGTGAATACTGACATAAAAAATTCAATAGCTATTTGTTAGAATGAAATGTGAAAAATGGAACCTGCATTACTGCCATGAATATATGAATAAAGAGAAATTTAGCTACTGAATTGATCAATGCAGAAGAGCCCCAACACTACGCCAAAGTATTTCTCTACGTTGGGGTCCCTAGCTTGTGTGTGTCCTCTCATGCAGTTAAAAAACTTACCGTGTATGGGACGCTGAGACCCAGGCTATATATGCGTATAATGTGGATTGGCAATAGGTGTGTATGGGGAGGGTTCACAAACGAAAAACTACTAACATTAAGGAATAACGTTTGGAACTCCATTCTATGTCTGAACTGGGTGCAAAAAACCTAAAAAAACATCACTATGGGGAGATAAGGTATGCACACCAGTGACTATGGAAGGGGAATACATGGAATAGCAGAAACTGCTGTGTGAATACTGACATAAAAAATTCAATAGCTATTTGTTAGAATGAAATGTGAAAAATGGAACCTGCATTACTGCCATGAATATATGAATAAAGAGAAATTTAGCTACTGAATTGATCAATGCAGAAGAGCCCCAACACTACGCCAAAGTATTTCTCTACGTTGGGGTCCCTAGCTTGTGTGTGTCCTCTCATGCAGTTAAAAAACTTACCGTGTATGGGACGCTGAGACCCAGGCTATATATGCGTATAATGTGGATTGGCAATAGGTGTGTATGGGGAGGGTTCACAAACGAAAAACTACTAACATTAATGCAATGCATTGATCAATTCAGTAGCTAAATTTCTCTTTATTCATATATTCATGGCAGTAATGCAGGTTCCATTTTTCACATTTCATTCTAACAAATAGCTATTGAATTTTTTATGTCAGTATTCACACAGCAGTTTCTGCTATTCCATGTATTCCCCTTCCATAGTCACTGGTGTGCATACCTTATCTCCCCATAGTGATGTTTTTTTAGGTTTTTTGCACCCAGTTCAGACATAGAATGGAGTTCCAAACGTTATTCCTTAATGTTAGTAGTTTTTCGTTTGTGAACCCTCCCCATACACACCTATTGCCAATCCACATTATACGCATATATAGCCTGGGTCTCAGCGTCCCATACACGGTAAGTTTTTTAACTGCATGAGAGGACACACACAAGCTAGGGACCCCAACGTAGAGAAATACTTTGGCGTAGTGTTGGGGCTCTTCTGCATTGATCAATTCAGTAGCTAAATTTCTCTTTATTCATATATTCATGGCAGTAATGCAGGTTCCATTTTTCACATTTCATTCTAACAAATAGCTATTGAATTTTTTATGTCAGTATTCACACAGCAGTTTCTGCTATTCCATGTATTCCCCTTCCATAGTCACTGGTGTGCATACCTTATCTCCCCATAGTGATGTTTTTTTAGGTTTTTTGCACCCAGTTCAGACATAGAATGGAGTTCCAAACGTTATTCCTTAATGTTAGTAGTTTTTCGTTTGTGAACCCTCCCCATACACACCTATTGCCAATCCACATTATACGCATATATAGCCTGGGTCTCAGCGTCCCATACATGGTAAGTTTTTTAACTGCATGAGAGGACACACACAAGCTAGGGACCCCAACGTAGAGAAATACTTTGGCGTAGTGTTGGGGCTCTTCTGCATTGATCAATTCAGTAGCTAAATTTCTCTTTATTCATATATTCATGGCAGTAATGCAGGTTCCATTTTTCACATTTCATTCTAACAAATAGCTATTGAATTTTTTATGTCAGTATTCACACAGCAGTTTCTGCTATTCCATGTTTTCCCCTTCCATAGTCACTGGTGTGCATACCTTATCTCCCCATAGTGATGTTTTTTTAGGTTTTTTGCACCCAGTTCAGACATAGAATGGAGTTCCAAACGTTATTCCTTAATGTTAGTAGTTTTTCGTTTGTGAACCCTCCCCATACACACCTATTGCCAATCCACATTATACGCATATATAGCCTGGGTCTCAGCGTCCCATACACGGTAAGTTTTTTAAGTGCATGAGAGGACACACACAAGCTAGGGACCCCAACGTAGAGAAATACTTTGGCGTAGTGTTGGGGCTCTTCTGCATTGATCAATTCAGTAGCTAAATTTCTCTTTATTCATATATTCATGGCAGTAATGCAGGTTCCATTTTTCACATTTCATTCTAACAAATAGCTATTGAATTTTTTATGTCAGTATTCACACAGCAGTTTCTGCTATTCCATGTATTCCCCTTCCATAGTCACTGGTGTGCATACCTTATCTCCCCATAGTGATGTTTTTTTAGGTTTTTTGCACCCAGTTCAGACATAGAATGGAGTTCCAAACGTTATTCCTTAATGTAATGACTGTATACACAGACTGACTGTATACACACTGACTGTATACACACTGACTGTATACACACTGACTGTATACACAGACAGACTGTATACACAGACAGACTGACTGTATACACAGACAGACTGACTGTATACACAGACTGACTGTATACACAGACTGACTGTATACACAGACTGACTGTATACACAGACTGTATACACAGACTGTATACACAGACTGACTGTATACACAGACTGACTGTATACACACAGACTGACTGTATACACACAGACTGACTGTATACACAGACTGACTGTATACACAGACTGACTGTATACACAGACTGACTGTATACACAGACAGACTGACTGTATACACAGACAGACTGACTGTATACACAGACAGACTGACTGTATACACAGACAGACTGACTGTATACACAGACAGACTGACTGTATACACAGACTGACTGTATACACAGACTGACTGTATACACAGACTGACTGTATACACAGACAGACTGTATACACAGACAGACTGACTGTATACACAGACTGACTGTATAGACAGACTGACTGTATACACAGACTGACTGTATACACAGACTGACTGTATACACAGACTGACTGTATACACAGACTGACTGTATACACAGACAGACTGTATACACAGACTGTATACACAGACTGTATACACAGACTGACTGTATACACAGACTGACTGTATACACAGACTGACTGTATACACAGACTGACTGTATACACAGACTGACTGTATACACAGACAGACTGACTGTATACACAGACAGACTGACTGTATACACAGACAGACTGACTGTATACACAGACTGACTGTATACACAGACTGACTGTATACACAGACTGACTGTATACACAGACAGACTGTATACACACAGACAGACTGTATAGACAGACAGACAGACTGTATAGACAGACAGGCAGACTGTATAGACAGACAGGCAGACTGTATAGACAGACAGGCAGACTGTATAGACAGACAAACTGTATAGACAGACAGACTGTATAGACAGACAGACTGTATAGACAGACAGACTGTATAGACAGACAGGCAGACTGTATAGACAGACAGGCAGACTGTATAGACAGACAGGCAGACTGTATAGACAGACAGGCAGACTGTATAGACAGACAGGCAGACTGTATAGACAGACAGGCAGACTGTATAGACAGACACTATGGGGAGATAAGGTATGCACACCAGTGACTATGGAAGGGGAATACATGGAATAGCAGAAACTGCTGTGTGAATACTGACATGAACAATTCAATAGCTATATGTAAGGATGAAATGTGAAAAATGGAACCTGCATTACTGCCATGAACATATGAACAAAGAGAAATTTAGCTACTGAATTGATCAATGCAATAGAGCCCCAACACTACGCCAAAGTATTTCTCTACGTTGGGGTCCCTAGCTTGTGTGTGTCCTCTCATGCAGTTAAAAAACTTACCGTGTATGGGAAGCTGAGACCCAGGCTATATATACGATGTGGATTGGCAATAGGTGTGTATGGGGAGGGTTCCCAAACGAAAAACAACTAACAAATAAGAAATAACGTTTGGAACTCCATTCTATGTCTGAACTGGGTGCAAAAACCTAAAAAAACATCACTATGGGGAGATAAGGTATGCACACCAGTGACTATGGAAGGGGAATATATGCAATAGCAGAAACTGCTGTGTGAATACTGACATGAAAAATTCAATAGCTATATGTAAGGATGAAATGTGAAAAATGGAACCTGCATTACTGCCATGAACATATGAACAAAGAGAAATTTAGCTACTGAATTGATCAATGCAATAGAGCCCCAACACTACGCCAAAGTATTTCTCTACGTTGGGGTCCCTAGCTTGTGTGTGTCCTCTCATGCAGTTAAAAAACTTACCGTGTATGGGAAGCTGAGACCCAGGCTATATATACGATGTGGATTGGCAATAGGTGTGTATGGGGAGGGTTCCCAAACGAAAAACAACTAACAAATAAGAAATAACGTTTGGAACTCCATTCTATGTATGAACTGGGTGCAAAAACCTAAAAAAACATCACTATGGGGAGATAAGGTATGCACACCAGTGACTATGGAAGGGGAATACATGGAATAGCAGAAACTGCTGTGTGAATACTGACATGAAAAATTAAGGAAATCCTGAAAACATGCACTGTTGGCGGCCCTTGAGGACTGGAATTGGGGACCCATGGTATAGACAGACAGACTGTATAGACAGACAGACTATATGTCTATATAAGATCAGCGCCCCCCCCCCCCTGGGCTGACTTCAACGAGCGGACCCCCAGGTCAGAGATCGGAGAGCGGGCCACACCCAACCCCACCCGGCGATTATCTTCAACTCACAGCGCTTACCTGTCTCGCTGGCTGGCGCGTCTTTACCACCTCTGCCGCTGTTACTTGCAGGAGTGTAATGAGGTTGCAGACTAATGACCTCACCACACTGCTGCAAAGCCCAGCGATGACGTCCTGGCGCCCTGCTCTGCTCTAATCATCCTGCCTCCACTCAACCACATGGCTAATTTGCATGCTTCGCCCCGTCGCATACAAATTGGGCATGTAAGGAAGTAAAGCGACACCGCCGGGCCCCTCTGCTGCTGCTGTGACTGGGGCCAGGGGAAGAGGAGGGGCCCATCCTTCTCGGGGGCTTAATAAAGGTAAGTAATTACCCCGGGCCCCCTCTCTTCACCGGGCCCCCTACACCAGTCACAGTAGTATTGCCCTGATGGCGGCCCTGTCTGTGTTACAGAAGGGTAGTGTATCCTTTAAAAAAAAATATCACTTGGAAAGTCTGTCTGGCATCCTTTTTTTTTTTCTCGCACTTATAGACTTGCGTTGGTGAAATTTGTTCGATTCACCCTGCCATTCACAGCATGTTGCAATATTTTTTTCCCTCAAGCCGAATACAGCTGAAAAAAATATTGCAAATCTTCACTGCCTCATAGAATAACAGTTGGTCCAAGTGCAATACATTTTTTTTCTTACATTGCAATTGTGGTATTTGTACGCTAGTGTAAACATACCCTTATAACCAGGTACAGCTCTGCAGCAAAGCTGAGGAAAAGTTCTCCTGCAAATGTGTTTTTGTAATGAGACAAACTTCAATTCTGTAGTTCTGATCTCACAGCAGAGCAGTGATTTTGAGACCAAATTGTCAGTCATTTCATGTCTGACAATTGTATCCTGCTCATAAATCTTAAGTTTCTTTGCATATAAGAAAACTTTCTATAACCTGAATTACCATATAGACATCTTAAGGCTGCTTTACACGCAGCGACATCGCTAGCAATGTTTCTAGCGATGGCACCTGCCCAAGTCGTTTGTGCGTCACGGGCAAATTGCTGCCCGTGGCGAACAATATCGCCAGTATGCGTCACACCAGCTTACCTTCCTAACGACGTCGCTATGGCCGCCAAACAAACTATTTAAGGGGCGGTTTGTGCGGCGTCACAGCGTCATCACACAGCAGGCCACCAATAGAAGCAGAGGGGCGGAGAGCAGCCGCATGAACGTCACTCACACCTCGTTGCCGCAGGACGCAGGAACACTTGTTCGTCGTTCCAGGGGTGTCACGTAGAAATGTGTGCTGCCTCAAAAACGACGAACTACCTGTGTACCAAACGAGCAACGATTTTTTGGAAACGAACGACATGTCAACAACCAACGATTTTAGGCACTTTTCGGATCGTTAGCGGTTGCTCGTAAGTGTCACTCGCAACGACGTCGCTAACGAGGGCGGATGTGCGTCATGAATTCCGTTACCCCAGAGACATCTCGTTAGCGATGTCGTTGCGTGTAATGGGGCCTTTAGGTAGGTTGATCCTATTAACAGATTTCTTTTAGTATGAATGTTACACTGAGACAGAGTTCACATGTAGTGTAAATGCTGTTTTGTATCTGCATTTTCTCTGTGTCCACACCACACTGCACAATATAAATCTTTTCTGATTGCATTTTTTTTACATATTTTTAACACTTTTTCCCTTATATTTGATGTTTTGGCTGAATATTCATTTTTCTTTTAGTATATATGTCTTTTAACAAAAATATCAAGCAGAGCTTCTACCTGCTCATAGAAATTTTGTATATGTTGGTACTCCTATTTTTGGAACCAACGATCTAAAGGAAGCAATGTAGCTGAGTTTAACATAAAGTTTGCAACAAAGTCTCTAAAGGCATCGCTGGCATTAGCTACGACTAGAGCTGACTTCCATCCACAGCTGGTAACCATTTAAACACTGTTGTCAATCTCTGACATCGGTATTTAAATTGCTCGCACCAGCTTTGATCAGCCAGCTGAGACGCGATTGCGAGGTTTAGGTAGGTTGCTGTGACAATCCTAGATGTGCTGATATTGCTGTCATTTTGGTTATCCTTAAAGGGAAGGTGTCGATCAAAAAAAAAATTTCAATACCTGAAAAAATGTGAAGTATTAATGTTTTCTTTAAATATTGTTATTTGTTGTTAATTGAGCAAAATATATATATATATATATATATATATATAAAAAAAAAAATAAAATAAATAAAAAGTTTGATATTTTCCACTGTTAAACACTAGGGGGAGCAGCTGCTGAAATTCTCCAGAAATCCCACTGTAGAAACAGCCTGGATTACAGCTGTAGTAAAGTGGGCTGTCTGCTCTCCTGTGTGTGACGTCACAGCCAGGGCTGTGGAGTCGGTATAAAATGCACCAACTCCGACTCCTAAAATATATAAAAAAAATTGGGGACAGTAGTGCAATGCAGATTGTGATGAAAATTTTTTCATAGGAATTTGGAAAACTTATTATAAATGTCCTATAAATGTCTGTTCTATTCCTGATCTAAAGGCCCCGTTACACGGGACGATCTAGCTAACAATATGTCGGCGTGGTCACAGTTAGTGACGCACATTCGGCATCGTTAGAGATGTCGTACCGTGTGACACCATTGAACGACTGTGAATGAGCAAAAATACTCACCTTATCGTTGCTCGTTAACACGTTGTTCATTTTCATATTGTCCCACCTTCTCTTTGCCGGTTGTTCATCGTTCCCGAGGCAGCACACATCGCTCCATGTGACACCCCGGGAACGATGAACACAGCTTACCTGTGTCCCGCCGGCAATGCGGAAGGAAGGAGATGGGCGGGATGTTATGTCCCGCTCATCTCCGCCCCTCCGCTTCTATTGGCCGGTTGCTGTGTGACGTCGCTGTGACGCCAAACGTCCCTCTCCCTTCAGGAAGAGTATGTTCGCCGCCCACAGCAACGTTGTCCGGGAGGTAAGCACGTGTGACGGGGGTTACCGACTTTGTGCGACACGGGCAACAAATTGCCTGTAACGCACAAACGATGGGGGCGGGTGCAATCGCACATGCGATCGCATGATAAATCGACGTGTGTAACGGGCCCTTAAGGCTACATTCACACACAGAGTTTTTGCTGCGTTTTTTGAGGATACGTTTTTCAGCTGCAAAAACAGATCAGCTTTTTAAAAAACTGCATCACCTGAAAGGTTTTTGAGCTCATAAATAATGCTTTCAATAGCAAAAGCAGATTAGAAAACACCACAAACTGACATACTCATACTCATACTTTGTGAGGATCCTCACAAAACGCTGTGTCTGAATGTCCTATCTTTTCACCCATTGCCTTGGCTGGCATGCCCAGAGTCACTGCATTTCACTTAATTATTTTGCCATCAATGTTCGATATGCTTGTGACAAGAAATAAATTGTTAGTAAGACACTGCCAGTAAAAGATAGTAAAGCTCATCACACCAGCCAGTTTCTCCAGGCCTTAGTGGAAAATGTTCTGCAAGACTAGGAATGCAAAAAAGAACAGTTTTTTGCCATTGTAACGAACAATGCTTCAAACATAAGTACAATTAAACTGATAAATGAGAGTAATGAACAGCTAGAAGAAAATTTAGGATTTAGTATGAGATGGAAGGCCACAGTGCTGCTCATGTAACTGAGGAACAAACAGATATTACAAGAGAAGAACAGCAAAATTATACTTTAGGATTAGATGATCTTGTTGAAGCTGCTTCAAAACACTTTCATATTCATCACATGTGCTGTGTTGTGCACACGCTGCAGCTGGCAATAAGAGAGAGTCTGCAAGAGGGACCCCAATTTCACATATCCGTCTTTTTGCCGGTTTGGCGGATGCGGCGCACTCCAGTACAGTGTATACAGTAGAGTGGCAGCGCAACAAACGACGGTCACATGCTTTCATGTGACCGGAGCATGTGACTCGGAAGTTGTGGCACTGCCACTGTACTGTATCGTACTGTACTGGCGTGCGCCACATCCGCCAAATTGGCGAAAAGCCGGATGTGTGATACTAAGCGGACATGCTGGAAATCTGATTGGAAAAGTGAGGAAGTTGGTTATTGCCGCCAGAACCCCTAAAATTGATTCCATCTTAAAGAGACTTGCCGGGAAAGGGGCAATTGTTGATCAAGCCACTCGGCTAGGCAGCACTTATTTAATGACTGAGCGATTGCTTGCACTAAAATCGTTTCTTATAGATATGGAGAACTCTCAAGTAACCTTAAACGAAGGTCAATGGACACAGGTGGCTAAATTGAAGGAATTGCTTAATCACCCATTTACCGTGAATAAAAAATTACAAGCTGAGGATTTAACTCCTTGCATTTTCATGAGGGAGTGGAAGAACTTGCTATTTTGCTTGTCCCAAAGAGGAGGTTTAATCGCAGATGGCATTTCTGCTTCATTAAAACGGAGAGAGACAAAGCTATTGGAAAATAAAATTCTTCTGGCAGCTGTTTATGTGGACCCAAGTCATCGTATACTGCTTGATCATCAACAGCTTACTAAAGGAAAAGAAGCTTTGAGTGAGTTTGGCAGTAAGATGAGCGGCTACAGGACTGCCAGGTGCAAGAGGACTTGGGTCCTGACAGTGCTACTGCTGCCCTATCTTCATCCTCATTAGATGAGGAGTTTAACGTTGACAAGTATTTGGATGACATGGAGCAGCAAAGTGTTGCCGCAAGGAAAAACATTTCACTCTGTCTGCTATAGCAGCAGATTGGCCAGATTTCAGTAAAATGTTTCACTTGCTCTCAAAGAAATAGAAAAATTCAACCATTCATCAAAACTGACTGCATGAGGCAATTCCTTTATACCCGGAAATTGTGAGAAATGTTGCCCATGTGGTTACGGCTATGCCTCCAATCCAAGTTATTGCAGAGAGGTTGTTCTCTAGCCTTAAAATTATTGGTCAGATTTGAGGTCATCTGCGAAGGAGGATCTGATGGAGGCAATTCTATTTCTTACAACAAATTCATATACTGCACAAATGTTATTTAGTATGTTTTTGTTGAAAACTGCTTCTTGCCACTTGCATAGTGTATTACATAGTAGAGATATATATATATAAAACTATATAATGAACTATGTAAGTGGCAAAACCAGTTTTCAATAAAAACATTGTAAATATGTAATACAATATGCAATTTTATTTATATATATATATATATATATATATATATATGTATGTATATATATATAAAGTGTGTGTATATATATATATATATATATATATATATGTATGTATATATATATTTATATGTATATATATATATATATATATATATATATTATACATGCACATACAAGATATATCTAATCTACTGTATATTACATATTGTATAACATATTTACAATTTATTACAGTTTTTTGTGTTCTAAAGTTGTATTCCAATAAATATAGTTTATGTTCTATCTAAATATCTTGATTATTGTATCATAAAAATGATTAAATGTCTGATGTTCACATTGCACTACAATCAATTTTTCACTTACCGTATTTTTCGCTTTATAAGACGCACTTTTCCTCCCCAAATTTTGGGAGGAAAATGGGGGGTGCGTCTTATAAAGCGGTAGCGGGGGGGGGGGGGTCCTGTCTGAAGCGATCGGGCGGGTGCCTGTGGCTGCATGCAAGCGGCCGGGTACCTGTACTTGCATGCAGCGGCAGCCGGGTACCCGTGGCTGTGTACGGGCGGCAGCGGGTGCTGTGTGGGGTCGGCAGCCAGGTACCTGTGCTTGCATGCGGTGGCAGACGGGTACCCATGGCTGTGTGCGGGCGGCAGCCGGGTGCTGTGTGCGAGCGGCAGTCGGGTGCCCGTGCAGGTACTCGGCTGCCGCCCTCACACAGTCACCCATCTGCCGCCCGCACACAGCCATGGGTACCCGGCTGCCACCGCACGCAAGCACAGGTACCCGGCGGCTTGTACGCGGGGTGGGCGGGCAGCCTGCTGGCTGCCACTCTGTGCATGCGGGGCGGGCGGCTGTGCAGCTTACCAGTTGTCCGCGGTCCCACTTTCAAATGATGGCGCCGGTGGAGCTCTTGGATGAGAGCTCCATCTGCGCACGCGCTGCTCCGGGAGTCAGCGCGTGCGCAGATGGAGCCCTTGGATGAGAGCTCCATCTGCGCATGCGTCGCTCCGGGCGCCATTACTTGAATCGGGACCGCGGACACACTCCACCACTGAGCCGTCGCCGCCGCTCCCACTACTGAGCCGCCGCTGCCACCACTGAACCGGGACCGCGGACACACGCCACCACTGAGCAGTCCCTGCCGCTGCCACCACTGAGCAGTTGCCGCCGCTCCCACCACTGAGCCGCCGCCGCCGCTGCCACCACTGAACCGGGACCGCGGACACACGCCACCACTGAGCAGTCCCTGCCGCTGCCACCACTGAGCAGTCCCTGCCGCTGCCACCACTGAGCAGTTGCCGCCGCCGCTGCCACCACTGAACCGGGACCGCGGACACTCACTGCACCGGCCTGCTGCACGGCTCACACGCCACGGCTGCTGCCGCCACCACGGACCCCACGGATCCTGCCACCGCGGACGCCACCGCGCCTGCAACCACGGCACCTGCAACCACGGACCCCGCTGCCACTGACCTGCCGCGCCTGCCAGCACAACCTGTGCCTCCTGTGACCCCGCTTCACCACCACTGCTGCCCCCCTCCGGTAAGAGAACACCGGAGTATAAGACGGACCCCATTTTTCTTTTTTTTACCTTTTTTATGTCTAAGTTTGGGGTGCGTCTTATATTCCGGTGCGTCTTATAAAGCGAAAAATACGGTAACTATAAGCAATATATGTGGGAGTCGGTGCAAGGGAAATTGAGGAGTCGGAGTCAAAGGTTTGGCTTACCGACTCCACAGCCCTGATCACAGCTCCCCCTCCCAACCTGGGTGCTTTCAAAGGAACAGAGAATGAAATTTAGGATCACAATGCGGAGCCATTTTGCTGGTGACCAGAAATGTATAAAGTGTCACCAAGGACAGCAGGAGTATCACACAGGATAGGATTAGATACACAGCTCAGCAGACTATATCACACAGGATAGGATTCGATACACGGCTCAGCAGACCGTATCACACAGGAGAGGATTAGATACATAACTCAGCAGAAAGCATCACACAGGATAGAATTAGATACACAGCTCAGCAGACAGTATCACATAGTAGAGAATTAGATACATGGCTCAGCAGGCAGTATCACATAGGAAAGGATTAGATACATGGCTCAGTAGACAGTATTATATAGGAGAGGATTAGATACACAGCTCAGCAGATAGTATCACACAGGATAGGTTTAGATACAGCAACTCAGAAGACAGTATCACACAGGATATTATTAGATACTGTCTGCTGAGTTGCTGTATCACACCGGAGAGGATTAGATAAACTGCTCAGCAGACAGTATCACATAGGACAGGATTAGAGGGGGAGCGGGTGGGTGTCAGTGGAGACAGTAGCAGCGGCAGAGGGGCGGAGGGGTGCTGGTATTCATATGCTCTGAATGCACACAAACAAACAAACACAGCACTGCTGCATGGACTCCGGCGGTGGGGGCAGTGCGAGGCTGGGTAGAGCGGGGGGTGGGAGGGGTGTCATTGGAGATGGTAATCCACTGCTGCACACCACTACAGCTGTCGGTAACGTTACTTGTTCTAGGATCTGTTAGGATGGTACTGCTTGGACTTTCAGATCCTGTCTGTATGGGGAAATTGCAGTCCAGCCGAAAGCGTGGGCTATGGAAAAATGGCGGCTGAACACACCCACGGCTGTGATTTGGGCAGCCCACATAGGCGTTACCGTTTCAGTTGTAATAGAACTAAAGGGGTCAGAATCAGACTACTATTGCCTATGTCCATTAGGTGCTGTAAATTGAGCCTGCACTGTCATGCTAAAACTTGGAATGTAAATTGGCAGCCCCCATTGCCAGCTTTCCAGCATTATAAAAACTGAAAGACCTCTTTATTTAAAGCAAGATAACATTATTACTGCACGTTATCTTACAAGTCATCATTGTTTGGATTATAGAAATCCGCGACACCTTCCCTTTAAAGTTCAGACTTAAGGCCCTATTACACGCAAAGACGTATCTAACGATATATCGCCGGGGTCACGGATTCCGTGACACACATCCGGCATAGTTAGCGATTTCGTTGCGTGTGACACCAACGAGCGGCCGTTAACAATGGAAAATACTCACCAAATCGTCCATCGTTGACACGTCATTCATTTTAAAAAAAATTTGGTTGTTGAGGATGCCTTAACCCTTTAGATTAAAGTAAACCTATACATGTTTGGTATCTGTAAACTCGTACTGACCGGAGGCATTACACCAATTCATCAGTTTTACCATATACTGAACACGGGAATAAAATACCCCCAAAACAATCATGCAATTGCACTTTTTTTGCAGTTTTTCTGCACTTGGAATATTTTTTCCATTTTCCAGTACACTATATGGTAAAATTCATGGCTTTATTTAAAAGTACTGCTCATCCTGCAAAAATAAAGTCCTCCTATGGCAAGATTGATGGAAAAATAAAAAAATTATGTTTCTCGGAAGAAGGGGAGCAAAAAACAAAAATTAAAAACGGAAAATCGGTCGGGGTTAAGAGGTTAAAGGAGGGGTCTTGTAGATCCCTGCCCATTATTAATTTGGGGCTTAGTGGCAGCTGTGAGCTGTCATTAGCCACTTAAATTACCCAGATTGTCACCGCACCAGCGCAATAAGGATGAGCCAGGTACAGAGCTGGCATTGTCACATCTAATGATTGTGACAATTCTGGGTTGCTATTTTTAGGCTGGGCGGATGGGGTCAAAAACTCAGGGCCTCCCCAGTCTGAAAATACCAGCCCCCAGTTGTTGGCTTTATCTTGGCTGGGTATCAAAATTGGGGGACACCGCACGCCACTTTTAAAGTTATTTATTTAAACATTTTAAAAAAAGAAGCAAAAAACACTCAGGTGTTTATCAAAATAGGAGGGACCAAAGATAAGCACACGGTTGGGGCAGCAGCCTGTTGCCATATGCTTTATTGACACTGGGCATCACCATATGGAGGGACCGTATGCCAATTAACCCTACGCCAATTGTTTTTATTTTTACACCACTATAGGGACGCAGACAGCGGGTGTGATTCCAGCCAATCACAGATGCCATCTCACAGGATGGGTGCGCACTCTGGCTACAACCAATCACAGATGCCGGGACTGACAGTGGGTGGGGGAATCAGTGAATATGTATGAGGGCTAATGAGTGGACCCGGAAGCTGCACGGGATCCTCTTTAAGTATAACACTCCCGCTTTATTCCTGATTTTCTTTTTTTTTTCCAATTATCCGGGTAGCTGAACCCAAACAGTTACATGGATTTCCCTGAGAAGTCCATTTTCGGGGTCCATGCATGAACACTCCGTATCTGGTACAGACCCCAAATTTTACAGTTCGGGTTTGCTCATCATTAGTCACTAGCGTTATTGCATTGCTTTGAGAGTGATACATCTTTGTTTTGTGGTCAAACTTTTTTTTTCTTTAAACACCAAATTTTATTCCAAATTTTCATGTGCATTACATCTTATTAAACAATATAGCAAGTATGGATTCCCCATGTCCATTAACAGGTTATTGGCAATTAACTATTCCTCCTGTTTCCCTTGTTCCCCCCCCCCCCTTAAATATGTTTCGTCTTCCTTCTATTCTAAAATAACTCCCCCAACAACTTAGCACACTTTTCCTCCTGTCAAGCCCACACGAAGAATACCCAACAACGCCACATTTTATAATTTATTTTTTTTTCACCCCATGCCTCTAGATGAATCATTTGCCTTCTTATCACACCTTCACATTATGGCTGTTTTAATTTCCCCAATGTTCCCTTAACCCCTTCACGACCTTGGACGGATCTATCCGTCCAGGATAGTGTCCTGTTAAGCCCCGCCCCGTGCCGCGGGCAGGCGGCGTGGATCGGGACACATCAGCTGTTTTCAACAGCTGACATGTGTGCCTGCTAGCCGCGGGTGGAATTGTTTCCACCCGCGGCCATTAACCCCTTAAATCTTGCTGCCAAAGTCTGGCAGCAAGATTTAAATGCGCGCGGCCATGTTTTTTACTTACCGCCGCCCCCACCGGAAGTCACGTGTGTTATCACGTGACTATCGGTGGTTGCCATCGTAGCACAGGGTCATGTGATGACGCCTGCTGCTATGATGTTTCACTTTCGTTTTCCCTCGGCCGAGAGCAGAGGGAAAAACAAAGTGACTGAATCTGCTGTTTACAGCTGTATTGCTGTGATCAGCAGATAGATAATAGCGATCGGATTGCTGATTGCTATAGCTCCCTAGGGGGACTAGTAAAATAAAAAAAAAGAAAAAAAAAAAACACCTAAAAGTTCAAATCACCCCCCTTTCACCCCATTGAAAATTAAAGGGTTAAAAAATAAATAAATATACACATATTTGGTATCGCCGCGTTCAGAAATGTCCGATCTATCAAAATATAAAATCAATTATTCTGATTGGTAAACGGCGTAGTGGCAAAAAAAATTCCAAACGCCAAAAGTACGTTTTTTGGTCACCGCAAGTTTTACGCAAAATGCAATAACAGGCGATCAAAACGTAGCATCTGCGCAAAAATGGTACTATTATAAACGTCAGCTCGAGACGCAATAAATAAGCCATCACTGAGCCATAGATCCCAAAAAATAAGAACGCTACGTGTTTCGGAAAATGGCGCAAAACGTGCGCCACTTTTATTGGACAAACTTGTGAATTTTTTTAACCCCATAGATACAAGTAAACCTACACATGTTTGGTGTCTACAAACTCACACCGACCTGAGGCATCACATGGATACATCAGTTTTATCATATAGTGAACACGGTGAATAAAACATCCCAAAAACTATTGTGCGATCACACTTTTTTGCAGTTTTTCCACACTTGGAATTTTTTTGCTGTTTTCCAGTACAATATATGGTAAAACCTATGGTTTCATTTAAAAGTACAACTCGTCCCGCAAAAAACAAGCCCTCATATGGCAAGATTGACGGAATAATAAAAAAGTTACGGCTCTCGTTAGAAAAGGAGCAAAAAACAAAAACGGAAAGTGCCCAGGGGCTGAAGGGGTTAATGTCTTCTAGTAGATACCACTCTGTGTACGTGAAGGGGGTAACTATTGTTTGTATTTCTGTAGCTTCACATTGTTTTTCAATGAATTTTCTCCATTTATTAATGAATATGTCAGTCAAACCGTCTGTTTTTTTCTGCTGTCCTCTGTTCAATTCTAAGTAGCATTTTAATCTGCCTCATTAACTCGTCTTCTGACGGAACTTTGCCTTCGAGCCATTTGCCCAGCAAAGCCCTTTTTCCTATTATGGCTATACTATGGAACAGCTTTGGTATTCTATCTCTTTTTTCACTCTCTCTTGCCATTTGTTCAACATGGTCATCATGAAAAATCCATATCAGTGGGTCTATCGCCACCTCTACCCCCCCATATATTAGTTATTAGCGCCTGCATTTTTTCCAGAATTTTTGACTCTATGGGCATTGCCAAATCCCATGTAACAGATCCGTGTTTAGCATCCTACATTTGGGACAATCCACTATCTTATTAACCTTCTGTTTGTTTGGTATGTTGAAGCCATAGATCGCCCTGTGCATCAGTCTAAAATGTGTGTCCCCCCAGCCACATTCCCATGATTAAACAAGCAGACGGCTCTTCGACTCAGAACCCTACTCTCATCGCGGAACAGTTCCAAAAGTATTATAGAGACCTATATAACATAAAGGGCAAATTTGGAGACTTGCCACATGACGCATTAGAAAATAAAATAAACGACTACGTATCCAGAACGGCCCTACCGGTTATACCCAGCGCTGAGGTTGAAAATTTAGAGACGGACTTTACAGAAGCAGAAGTGGCATCTATCATTAAAGAATCTCCCTCAGGCAAAAGTCCGGGTCCAGATGGGTTCACCCCTAAATTTTATAAAATATTCCAAACTCAGCTATCCCCGTTCTTGACTAAAGTATTTAATTCCATCTCAGAAAATTCCCAATGGGTGGCGCAATCTCTCGAAGCCCATATATGTGTTATCCCCAAACCGGGGAAGGATCACATGTTAGTTACAAATTACAGACCCATTTCACTGATCAATCTAGACCTAAAACTTTTTTCCAAAGCCTTAGCCAACAGACTTGCTCCTTCCTTGCCCGGGATAATACACACAGATCAAGTGGGGTTCGTACAAGGTCGGGAGGCGCGTGACAATACCAACAAACTGTTCCTCCTGATGACCCGGTCGAGGGCTCATTCTCTTCCCATGTGTTTACTCTCAGTGGATGCGGAGAAGGCCTTTGACCGGGTCAGTTGGAATTTCATGATGGCCGCTCTAAAGCAGGTGGGTTTGGGCAAAAATTTTTTAGATAGGATTGCGTCCCTTTATTCGAGACCCTCAGCAAAAGTTAGGACAGATGGGTTTCTGTCGTCATCGTTTCAGGTCCACAATGGAACAAGGCAAGGATGTCCATTGTCACCTCTGCTCTACGTCATTGTCATGGAGCATCTCGCGGTCACCATAAGAAATAATGCTAGTATCCATGGGATAGAGGCCGGGGGAGGGAATCGCAAGTTAGCTTTATTTGCTGACGACCTTCTCATGTTTATTTCCCAGCCACACATATCCTTCCCGTCTTTGCTCAAAGAGTTCGAGGAGTTTGGTAACTTAAGTAATTTTAAAGTGAACTTCTCTAAATCAGAGGCTATGAATGTGACCCTGTCGGCGGAAGATCTAGCCCGTACAACCCAAAATTTTCCCTTTAAGTGGCAACCGTCAGCTATAAAATATCTGGGGGTAGTTGTACCTCGAGATCCAACAAAAATTATGCATCATAATTTTCTACCCCTGTTAGAGAGGACAATTAGGGATTTAAAGTAGTACGACAAAAAAAGACTATCGTGGTTTGGGCGTATCAACGCTATTAACATGGATGTTCTTCCTAGGTTTCTTTTCTTGTTCCAAACAGTACCTATTCAGCTGCCGGGGAGTTACTTTTCCAAAATTCGGACGGCTTTGTCAAGGTTCGTTTGGGGGAATGGGAGACCTCGGACAAGCATAAAAACTCTTACCAGACACAAAAATAATGGAGGGGCAGGGCTCCCAAATTTCCAGTTATACTACAGGGCAACTATTCTAACGAGGATAATGGATTGGCACTTCCATAGGAACTCGAAACAATGGGTCGCGATTGGGAGTCTTTTTGCACTTCCTCTCATGGATGGGAAAGGAGAGTAGGTCACAGACAGAGAAGGAAATGGAGTTTATTTGGACAGTGATGGGGACGTGGGACGGTGAGGTTAAGAGGGGTTCTCTCTCACAGGGGAGGGGTCCACTTACCCCCCTCTTTGGCAACCAGGAGTTCCCTCCGGGGCTTCATTCCAATAAATTTCTGGGATATGCTCGGGTGGAGGAAACTCGTTTTTTTCATGTGCTCCAGGGAAATACCCTGCCCCCTTATGCATCTCTACGGGCCACAGGGAGAGAGGTTTCCTGGATAGAATATATGCAGCTGAAATCGTTTCTATCCAACCAGGATAGGGAGAGGAAATTGAGGACCCCCCCTACTCCATTTGAGAAATTGTTCTTGCAGGGTTCGTCACCTGGGCATGTCATCTCTCTTATTTATAAAATGCTTAACCAGCGAGACATGTCGGACAAACCCAAATTTGTCTATAGATGGGGAGAGGAACTGGGAGAGGATATTTCGGAGGACAGATGGAGCAGGGCGTTTCTGTGGACCCACAAACTTTCTCTGGCTTGTGCCGCCCAAGAGAAAAACTATAAAATTCTCACAAGGTGGTACCAATGCCCGACCAAATTACATGCTATCTTTCCCTCAGTGTCCGACATGTACTGGAGATGTGGTGCAGAAAAAGGGTCTATGTTACATATATGGTGGAGCTGTGCTAAATTGCAACCATTCTGGGACTCAGTGTTTTCTCTGTATAAAAAGATGAGTGGGGGTGAGGTGGAGAGATCTCCCCAGGTGGCCCTCCTCTCTATCCTCCCAGGTTCATTCAAGTCACAAAAGAGGGACCTGCTGCGATTTTGTTTAGCAGCAGCCCGTATAATTATTCCCAGATACTGGAAACAGACTAGATGCCCCACGTTAGCTGACTGGGTAGAGGAGATGGCAAACCTCCAGAGAATGGAGGAACTCACAGCTGAACTTAATGGGCTCACGGAAAAATTTATCACAGTGTCGGGACCGTGGATTACGTTCATGGAGTCTCCTGAGTTCACGGTGAGTCTGGCAGGTTATTTGGGGTGAGAAATGGTGACATACCTTGTCTTCCCCTCTCCCCACACACTTTTTTCCCCCACCCCCTCTTTACCCTACTTTCTTCACTCTATTTGATTCCTTCTTTTCTAAGCTTATATCTGTTCTTTTTTTTTCTAGTTTTCTACTTTTTCTTAAATGTTTATTCAATAACTTAAAAGGGGATTGTTTTATGCTGAGAGTGGTCTTGTCAATTATCAGGAAGACATGTTTAGCTGGAACTCTGATTTCTAGTGTATGGTTTGTCATGGATTGTTAGCATAAGGATAGCTTATAGAGTTCCAATGAAATCTACAATGTGATGTTATTTTTGTCATTCCGAAACTGAGAGATCACTATGTTTTATAATCTTTATAAATGTTCAAGATGTATGCTTGATTTATAAACTTAATAATAATAAAACAGATTTGAAATTAAAATGTGTGTCCCTCCAGCTCTCATTAACCACCTCTTTTCTCATTCTCATCCATCCTCTTAGTATCCTGTCCCCTGCTATCTCATCTCCCAATTGTCTCGCCCATTTTCCCAGGATCTCGCCCGTGCTTAAGGGAACTAACACCTCTCGTAAAGCTTTGTATAGTGAAGTTATGTTAATCTCCCGCTGATCCTGCATAATAAGTTGGCCCATGTCATTTATCTCTTGTTCCTTCCCAACATCTCTCAGTAGCTTTCTCTATCTGTTTATATTGTATAACTTGGAATGGAGATAGCCCATATTTTGTCACAATTTCTTGACAGGACAACCATTTATTTTCCGTCTCATGAAGTATATCTTCCACTCCTTTTATACCTTTTCTCCTCCATTCTATAAATAATTTGTTTTCCCTGCCCGCTGGGAATTCCGGGAAACTCCATATGTTTAAGTATTTAGATATTCTCCAGGATAAGTTGAATTTTTTTCTCACAGCCTTCCACGCCATCACTGTATCTCTGCATAGTAATGAGTTTTTAATGTGCCGTGGTATGTTAAAGGGAACCTGTCATCAGAAATTTCGCCCAAAAGCTAAAAGATTCCCCCTCTGCAGCTCCTGGGCTGCATTCTAGGAAGATCCCTGTTATTATTGTGCCCCATGTGAGACCAAAATAAAGCCTTTATAAAGTTCTACCTTTTTGTATGCAGCTTCTGTAAATCCGTCCCGGGGGCGGGCTCTCTGCCGTCCGTTATTCTGCCTCCTGGTCCTGTATGCCGCCCCCATCGCTCCTTTCCATATCTGATGCACCGCCCACTGCTCCAGCCATCCCCGCGCATGCCCAGTGCCAGTCTCACAGGACTGAGCAGTTTGACCGCTGGTGACGTGTGCGCAGGCAAGTGATTATGGACGGGACTGTGACTGTTATCAGCAAGTACCCGGCCATAATCTCTTGAGCGCGCAAACCTCTCCAGCGGTCAGACACACTGTGCTCAGGGTAGTGCTAGACTGTATGGGCTGCTTTCAGGGATGACGTCCCTTTGTCATGTGATAGTATTTTGAACACGTCCCTATCACATGACAAAGGGACGTCATCCCTGGAAGCAGCCCATACAGTCTAGCACTACCCTGAGCACAGTGTGTCTGACCGCTGGAGAGGTTTGCGCGCTCAAGAGATTATGGCCGGGTACTTGCTGATAACAGTCACAGTCCCGTCCATAATCACTTGTCTGCGCACATGTCACCAGCGGTCAAACTGCTCAGTCCTGTGAGACTGGCACTGGGCATGCGCGGGGATGGCTGGAGCAGTGGGCGGTGCATCAGATATGGAAAGGAGCGATGGGGGCGGCATACAGGACCAGGAGGCAGAATAACGGACGGCAGAGAGCCCGCCCCCGGGACGGATTTACAGAAGCTGCATACAAAAAGGTAGAACTTTATAAAGGCTTTATTTTGGTCTCACATGGGGCACAATAATAACAGGGATCTTCCTAGAATGCAGCCCAGGAGCTGCAGAGGGGGAATCTTTTAGCTTTTGGGCGAAATTTCTGATGACAGGTTCCCTTTAACAAGTGACGTATGCAATATTTCCCCCAAATTCCAGGGTTTACAGACCTCGCCTTCCAGTTTTATGTCCGAGTAACCGTTAGTCTTCCTTAACCAGTCTATTACATGTCTCATGAGGCACGCCAGATTGTACCCTCTAATGTTTGGCATTTTAATACCCCCCTTCTCCAGCGTCTGCATTAATTTCTCAGCCTTTATTCTCGGCCTTTTTCCCCTCCACAAGAAGGTCGACAACTCCTTATTCAGCCTGTTTACGTCTGTGTGTTTTAATAATATAGGGATAGTCTGCATTGAGTATAATAGATTTGAGAAACTCATCATTTTTAGAAGATGGTTCCTACCCAGTAGGGATAATGGAAGCCCCTCCCACATCTTCAATTCCTGTTCTATTTTCGTTATCAGGGGTTTAAAATTTAACACTTATATCGATGCAGGTTGGCGTTCCACTTGGATTCCCAGATATTTAACGTGGGTTCTCGCTAATGGTATCCCATGAACATTGTCTCCCATTCCCCTAGCTGCCAACACCGCTGTGCTCTGTTGGTGTAGAAACAGTATTTCACATTTTGCCTTATTTAATTTAAAACCTGCCAAGTTTCCAAATTCCTCTATCCGTTGTAGTGTCATTGGGAGTTCATTCTGGGGTTTATTCATAAACAATATAATGTCGTCCGCGAACAGGGCTGACCGCAGCACCTCCCTTCCAATGTTGATACCTTCAAAGCAATTTCCCTCATTCAACATTCTTGATAGGGGCTCGATCGCCAGGTTGAACAGGAGGGGGGACAGTGAGCACACCTATCTAGTCCCTTTAGTCAATGGGAAAGGTCTCGACAGAAATCCTGGTGTCGCCACCCTGGCTTTAGGATTCGCATATAATACTCAAATGAATGTTCTAAATGCTCCCTGAATGCCTACGTCATCCATTACTGTTTCCAGCCATGACCACCTTACATTGTCAAATGCTTTTTCGGCATCTAGTGTGATCATGGCTGGAAATGCCCCCTTCTGTGGTTGTCCGTGCCTATTGGCATCCATTACTAGCATGGTTTTTCTTATATTGGTCACCGCCGATCTCCCCTTTACAAACCCTGATTGGGCCGAAGAGATTACGTTCGGCAATATCTCCGCCAGTCTGTTGGCCATCAATTTGGTCAGTAATTTTAGGTCCTGGTTGATCAAAGAAATCGGTCTATAGTTTGCTGGATTATCTAGGTTTTTCTCTCCCTTAGGTATGAGTTTTATATATGCCGTGTTGAGGTAACTCGATATTTCCGTGCCTCCCAGTATTTTGTCAAAAACACGTGTCAATATCGGTGAGATCTTCTCCTTCAGCTCTTTATAGAATTCCCCATTGAACCCATCGGGTCCCGGAGCTTTATGTACGTTTAACTCTTTGGACTTCTTCTATTGTGACTTCTGCATTCAGACTAGCCAGCTCCTCTTTGCTGAGTCGGGTGAGGTTTATTAGTTTTAGCCATTCTGCCCCTCCTTCACCACCCTCCTTTCCCTTACTATACAGTTTCTCATAGTAATCCCCCAGGATCTGGTTAATTTCCTGTAGTTTTGTGGATTTGTTCCCCTCCTTTCCAGTCATACTGATTATTGAAGTCATTGGTCGCCTTCCCTTAGCCAAATTGGCCAGTAATTTCCCTGCTTTATTGCCGTATCTGTGCAGGTCAACCTCCATTTGTGACCGTACTAGCTCTTCCCTTTTTCCTGCCCAAAGCTCGAACTCTTGTTTCGCCCTTTTCCATTCCTCTTTTGCTTTTTAGGACATAGTTCCCAAATATTTCATACATTTTTCTCTAAGCGTATCACTAGCTTTTTGGTATTGTGTATGTGTATGTCTCCTGATTGTAGCAACATACCCCATTAGCCTCCCTCTCAGCACTGCTTTTGCTGCTTCCCAAAATAACATTACATCTGTCTCATGTTCGCTATTGGTGTTCTATACTCTTCCCACTAGCCTTTCAGAATTTTAACAAAATCTGTATCCCTAAGTAGAAAGGACGGGAACCTCCACAAATAATCCGATCCCCTCTGAACTGTGTCATTTATTTCTAAGTCACCGGGCTGTGATCTGATATCACCATGTTCTCAATATCCACATCCCTGACCCTACTCAAAAATGATTGGTCAACCAGAATATAATCAATTCTTGACCATGCGTCATGCGGATGTGAATAGTGAGTGAATTCACGATCATATGGGTGCTGTAGTCTCCAACTGTCTTTAAGATTTGTGTCTTCCAGCCGCCTATCCATCAAGCCTTTTGTCGTTCTTGTCTGCCCACCTTGACCCCTGTTATGTCGCCTATCCTCCTCCTCTGAGACCACCGCATTGAAATCTCCTCCCACTATTTTGTTCCGTTCTGTGTCCATTTCCACCTTACTTGTGATAAGTTTGAAAAACGAATTCTGCTCCTTGTTGGGGGCATATATGTTGTGTATGCTAAACTCTCCCTGCGGGCTGTTTAATTTTATATGGACATATCTACCTTCCTCATCGCTATCTTGGGAAGTTATTGTATGGTTGAAATGTTTGTTTAATAGAATCATGACCCCTGCTTTCCTTCCCGGGGAGCCCGACCCAACTACTTTTCCTACCCATAATTTCTGCATTCGAAAAAAATCTTCCCGTGGTAAATGCGTTTCCTGCAGCAGTGCGATATCTATCTTCAATCTTTTAAGATGTCTCAGAACCATCATGCGCTTGTGAGGTGATTTCAGACCTTTCACGTTCCATGTCACTATTTTAACCATATTCCCCGTTGTCCATGCTTTTTGTGTCGCTATATGTCCCCTTGTGTGCGTGGCTTTGCGTTTCCTCTAACTCCGCTGTGTGCTTACAACTATGTATTGCCTGGGCGCAACCTTGTGTCCCCATCTTGGCATTAACTATAAACCTGTTGGCTACCCCCCCAACTGCCCTCAGTTGTCTTTCGGTGTGCTTATAGCGTTGCTTTCCCTGAACCCAACTATTCAACCTAGATCTATTGTCAACTAACAACCCCTCAACTGTCCCCCCCCTTACATTCAATCGTCTCATCACTTCCATTTTTTCTGTGATGTTCCTGGCTCTGCAATCCCCTCTCAGCCCCCTAATTAACATTTACATTTACATATAGCCTGTCCCCCATTGAGCTGTTATCTGACACACCAGAGCAAGGCCTTCCTGGTCAATAACCATGCCAGCATACAATACCCCCTCCCTCATTGCCCATACAAATTTTTTGTTGCCTCTGATCTCAATTTCACTCGACCTCCCATCAGCATAAGTGACCTGGCTACCAGAGGAGCGATTTATCAGTAGATACTAAAGAGAGAGAAACCCGGTCCCCCATAGATGTTAGGACCCCCCTACACCCCTGAGGGGGCAGGGCATCTTGGTCAATATAAATTGAAGAGGCGAGGGGAACTGAAGAGAAAGAGAAAAGAAAGGAAAAGCCTACAAGAAGAGAGAAGAAAGGAGGAAAAGACAAACAAAGCACAAGGGAGATGGGAAATGAAAATGGAAAAGGAAGTGGGAAATATAAAGGGAAGTGGGAGAGGAAGTGGAAAAGGAAGTGAGAAATAGTGGAGAAAGTGGAAGTAGGAAGCGGAAGAGGAAGTGGGAGAGGAAATGGGAGTGGGAAGGGAAGTGTAAGAGGAAGTAGGAAAAGGGAGTGAAAAAGGAAGTGTAAGAGAAAGTAGGAAGTAGAAGAGGAAGTGTAAAAGGTAGTGGGAAAGGATGTAGGAAGTAGAAAAGGGAGTGGGAAAGAAAGTGGAAGAGGAAGTAGGAAGAGGAAGTAGGAAGTGGAAGAGAAAGTGGGACAGGAAGTGGAAGGAGGAAGTGGGAAGTGGCAGAGGAAGTGGAAGTAGGAAGTGGAAGAGGAAGTAGGAAGAGGTAGACGAGGTGGAAGAGGAAGTAGGAAGTGGAAGAGGAAATTTAAGAAGTAAGAAGTGGCAGAGAAAGGGGAGTAGGAAGTGGAAGAGGATGTATGAAGTGAAAGAGGTAGTGTAAGGGGAAGCAGGAAGGGGAGGAGGAAGTGGAAGCAGTAAGTAAAAATGCAATAATAAACAGTAGATGTTGCTCATCCCCTGCATTCCGTCAGTCCCCTTTCTCTTTGGCCTCTCAGTTCAGTTTAAAATATCAATTCTTCTCCTTGCATCCTCTCTCATGGTGCTCCCTTCTTCTGGTTTCTAGGCCTACGCGCCGGCGACCTCCTTGCCTTTTGGGCTTCCTGCATGTATCTCCTTCCCCTCCATCCAGTCGTTCTGGCCCGATGCCCGACTCTCCTCCTCTCTTCCATGCCGATCATGTTGCCTCTCCGGGAAGTCCTCCATCTGGTTTCTGTTCTCCATCTCCTCCATCCAACTCTCTGCCTCACTCAAGTCTTTCGTCGCAAAAAGGGATCCATCACGTCTTGTTACTCTCAGTATTGCAGGATAGAGCAGTTGGAATTTTATGCCTTTACGATACAGCGCGGTACAAATCTTACTAAAGGCTTTCCTCTGTGTTCTGTGTTACCTCCACCGAGTAGTCCCCGAAGATCAGCACTTTATGTCCTTGTAAAGACAGTTGGGTCCTCCTTCCTCTAAACGCTCGCAGTAGATCTTCTTTGTCTTTGTATTCCAAGTATTTTATGATTACTTGGCACGGCCTGGCTGGTCCCATCACTCCCATGCTGTCTTCCTTCCCACTTGTTTTTCCTGTGCCTGGACGCTCTCTTACAGGGCCCACTCTGTGCGATCTTTCCACCCTGCATTTGTGCGTCAAACCTAGCGCCTTGGGGAGCTCTGCTTCACATATGTTGTCCAATTGCCGCATGTTTATGGATTCCGGCAGTCCCACCAGCCTTAAATTGCTTCTTCTGGAGCGGTTTTCCAGATCCTCTAGTTTGTCTCTCATGGCCTGGGATCTCTCCACCATCTCCTGCAGCTGCCCCTTTAATGCTGTCACCTCGTCCTCTAAAAATCAGGACTCATGAGTTAAAACATAGGTATGTGTTTTACTTTGTTCAGGAACCAGCAACTTTATGGGGTTAACGTGTGGAGGTAGAGACTCTAATTGTACGTGCCACTGGGGAATTACAGGGAGTGTTTGCAAAAGAACCACCATCGTAAATCATCAGGAAATAGGGAAGAGTATTTGGAGGAATTTTATCAGTAAATCCTTAGTTAAAAACGTTCAAGGATTCTCCCTCAGTGAAAAATAAAAAATGACACAACAAAAATTTGTATCAAGCGGGTGACAGAGCCCAAGTGTAAAACTTGGCTCTGTGAACCTTATCTGAACCAGGGGTGAACTGAGTACAGATTACAATAATGGTATCGCGTGGAAGCGAGCGCCAGAGTGCAGGACCTAGACTTGTCTCAATGAGCTGTCTCCAGGACATCGTAACCACAGGTCTGAATTCCTCGACAGCACCGCATATGTGCAGTATTGCTATTGACAGGGATTCAGGCCAGTGGTGTCTGAAATCGTGTGATAACATCAGTAAGCTGCAGATTAAACATAGAACAGCCGGCTGTATACTATTTGGAGGACTTTTATCAGTAAATCCTCAGTTAAAACACACCCAAGGAGAAAAATAAAAATAATTACTGACACAACAATTTATATCAAACGGGTGACAGAGCCCAAGTGTAAAACTTGGCTCTGTGAACCTTATCTGAACTGAGTTCAGATTACAGTAATGGTATCGGGTGAAAGCGAGAGCCAGAGTACAGGACCTAGACTTTTCTCAGTGAGCTGTCTCCAGGACATCATGACAACGGGTCTGGATTCCTCGATAGCACCGCATTTATGCAGTAGTGCTACCGACAGGGATTCAGGCCAGTGGTGTCTGAAATCATGTGATAACATCAGTAGGCTGTAAAATGGACATAGAGCAGCCGGCTGTCTGTTGATCTTGGGGGCAGAGCTTATGTCCCAGGACCGGCAGGGAAGAGGGAGGGGGCCATAGATCTACACTCTATATCCCTGTATATCACCTCAACAAATTCGTATATAGACTATTTTGGTCTATTAATCAGCAGATATGATATAGCCAAAAAAAGGGGGCACAAATTAAATTCAAAGAACACAGATATATGACAGTCTATATATATAATAAAAAAATATAATATAATAAATAATGACATTCAACTTTTTAAAATGAATCACTCATAAATAGCTTTAAAAAAGGGGGGGTAAGGCATTACTAAGGGATCTTAGTGAAACAAATCAGTGACCTCATTGAGACCCACTGGTTTCAAGGTGTTAAGCTTGTAAATCCAGTAGGTCTCTTTTCTGTTCAAGGCTTCCACTCGATTATGTATCTGAGGGGAAATATGGTCGATAGGGGTGACCCTAATTTTTGCTTTTTTACCATGTTTGACTGTGGTATGCCTAGACAGCCCATGCAACATAAAACCAATTTTAATGTTGTGCCTGTGGGAATTGATCCGATTATGCAGTTCCTGCACCGTTCTTCCCACATACAATTTTCCGCACTCACATTCAATTAGATAAATAACAAATGTAGATTGACAAGTAAGGTGGACTTTAATAGGAAACAAGTCTACTCCTGAAGAGGATTTAAAAATGGATCTATTGCGTGAAATTGATTTACAACATAAGCAATTCCTCATGAAACATTTAAAGGATCCTGCATTCATATTTGGATTGTGTATTTTATCCCTTATTGTGAGAGCTTTTGCTCTACTTGGGGCTATGATGCTCTTTAGGTTAGGGGCTCTCCTGAAGGTGATTCCTGGTTTTTCAGGAATAACCCCCTTTAAAAAAGGGTCGTTTAGAAGTATACCCCAATGTCTAGAAAGGATTTCCCTTATCCGGTCACTCTCTCTACTAAAAGTGGTAAGGAAATTTGAGGTGAAATCCTTATTGTTAGTTATAATGGGCTTTCTACTGGGTCTAATTAGATCTGCTTGTTTGAGCAGTTTAGTGTCCTTAAAAGCCTTCTTAATGAGTGACATAGGGTATTCTTTTTCTATAAATCTATTTCTCATGATCTTGGCTTGTTCATGAAAGTCATCATCAGAGGTACAGTTCCTCCTAATTCTTTTGTATTGGTTGTTGGGTATATTTGTGAGCCATTTTTTATAGTGGCCACTGGAGAATTGAATATACCCATTACAATCCACTTTTTTGAAGAAGGTTTTAGTAATGATCTCCCCCTCGCGGTGTATCAGGGTCAGATCCAGAAAGTCTATTTGATCTTTCTGTACTACCGATGAGAATGTAAGGCCCCAATTGTTATTATCCAGATGTTTTATAAAATCTAGGACATTATTTTTACTGTTGTCCCATATCAATATCAGGTCATCAATGTACCTCTTATATAGAATGATATGTTTAGAAAAAGGAGAGTTATAGATGAAAACTTGCTCAAATAGCCCCATAAATAAATTTGCAAATGTTGGTGCTACTTTCGAGCCCATTGCAGTCCCACATCTCTGGTGATGTATAGTATCCATAAAAGTGAAATAATTATTGGTTAAAGTAAATTGCATCTTTTTTAAAATGAACTTCTTTTGCTGAGTAGGTAGCCTATCATCGATTAATAGAAATTGTTTGAAACATTCTAGTCCCAGTTTATGTGAAATATTTGTATATAAGGCAGAGACATCCAGGGTAATAAACACATAAGAATCCTCCCAGGGGATCTCTCTAATGAATTGTATAAGGTGTACAGAGTCGCGGAGATAGCTTTTGAGCCTAATGACGTGAATGCTCATAATTTTATCAATATATGCTGCTAGTTTTACAGTCAGGGAATCTATTCCAGATATGATATGTCTACCTGGAGGGTTAATGGGGTCTTTATGGACGTTAGGGAGATGGTAGTAGAACGCCATTTTTGGACTTTTGTTTTCTAAAAACTTTTTTTCATTGTCATTAAGTAAATTATTTTTAATGGCCTCCTGTAAGAGTGTTTGATACTCAGTAATGGCTTTAATATACCTTTCTTGACCAGAAACCTCATAGTGAATAGTGTTAGATAGATTTCTCAGGGCTTCTCTGATATACGCTTCCTTGTCCTGCAGGACTACTCCCCCACCCTTATCAGCAGGTCTGATGATAAGGTTATGGTTCTCTTTAAGGGTTTTTATTGCCCTATGTTCACCAATGGTCAGATTATGCAGACCCGATTTTTTGTTAGATTTTAGTTTCTTTATATCCTCTAATACTAGGTCACTAAACGTTTTTATATGATGTCCTTTACTGTTTAGAGGGTAAAATTTTGAGTTGAGTCTGAGGTCAGTATGTAAAAATTTATCTGAAATGTCCCTTTTCTCTGAAGTCTCAGACTTGTGTATTTGAAAATGTCGAGTTATTGTGATTTTTCTTATAAACCTCTGTACGTCCAGATATAATTTAAATTCGTCAGAGGAAAAATCAGGACAAAAAAATAATCCTTTCTTTAGTACCTTAAGTTCGTTTTTTGTGAGATCATGACTAGAAAGGTTAAAAATGCCTGAAATTTGGCTTGGGGGTATCAGTTTTTCTTTTCTTTTTTGTTGGACCCTGCCACCTGCTCGGTTTCCTCTGTAGGGTTTTTTCTTTTTCCCCCCCTTGAGGTTAGGTAGTTCGTTATGGGACTTTGTATGGGGTTCTGGGTTGAAAACCTTCCAAGGGATAAAAAAGGTACACACATATTGTTCTTTTTGGTGTTATCAATAATGACCGTTTTGATGGGTTCGACCCCAGGGTTAGCACACTCAGTAGAGGACACATTAAGAGCAAATTGTGTGTCAGGTAAGGGGATATAGTCCTCATGTGTGGATAAGTCCAATAAATCCATGAGGTCCATATCCTGCTCTCCTTCCCTAGATATTGTTGGAGTAGTGGCATCATCAATGATCGGAGGGGATTCTCTTTCTTTTCTTATTCTCTCGATTTGCATCTTTATTGATGCTAGTTGTCTTTTAGTCTCGTCAAAATCTTTGGGAATTTTAAGGGGTTCTGGTACCTTGGATTTGTTAGTGTGGACAGTTATACCAGCTGTCTCCCTTGGGGGATCCATTAAGGATTTTTTAGTTGTGTCATTGATGGTGGAGATACTGTTTGGAGTTTCTTTATTGGGTACAGGGGTATCTTTTGGAGCTTCCTTTTCTATATTAGTCGAAGGATTCCGTTCTTTATGGAATTTACTATTAAAAAAATTTCGATTATTACTTTGACTTCTCTTTCTTTTGAAATTATTGAGCTTATTGGTACTATACGGCCTTGGTGTGGATATATTCTCTTTTTGGTCAGTAGGGGGGGGCAGTTTTATTGATTTTATCCTGTCTATCTCTCTGTAATTTCCTAGATTTCCTAAAGATGGTGTCCTGTTCAAGTTGTGTTAATTTAGTATTGATATTAGAATTTAGAATCTTATATTCACAATGTAGGTCATATAGACCCAACTCCTCATATATATCCGATATCTTAGCGGTGGCCTCTTTAGCTAAGTTATCTCTTTTTTTATAGAGGCACTCTAACATCTCTTGCATACATTTCTGAAAAATATTGTCCCATTCCAAAGAAAACGTTTTATCCAAGGGGAAAGGGGAATCTTTGTTCACTCTCAGACCCCTGGGGCATAGTTTTTCTTCCATATAAATCAAAAGGAACCTAGCGTCCAGACTGTAAAATAGTTCATCCTTGAGAAGATCCTCAAGACGTAAAAATAGATTTCTCATATTAATACTGTCTTCTTCAGAATAGACATTGGTTAAATCAAGTTCAGGATCTATATTGTAAGCATCAGATGCACCTACTGTTTGTAGGATGAGTCTTTCTCTGAAAGAGAGACGTTGGTTGAAGTAGTGCATGATATGAAGACACGACCCTTATGCTGCTGTGTCCACCAGAAGAACTGGTCTTGCCAGGTCCAGAAAGCACAAAGCGAAGTAAAATGTGGAGAGAAAAAGCGCAATAGGGTCTTACCCGGTATATATCCGGGGAAAAATAAAGGGAATTCTACTCACCTCAAGTAGTTGTGACAGTCACAACTACTATGAAAGCTTATGTTGTAGAGATGAAATCTGCTGCAGCCCCCGTGGTTGATAGCAGAGAACAATAGAGAAGGGGTTTATGCCGCGCTATTCATCAGGAAGGAGGATAAAGAGATGGTCAATGTTCCTTTATTGTAGCTTGTGTCTACGCGTTTCAGGAGCTCTGCTCCCTTCATCAGGACATACAGCACAAAAAAAAACCATATCTGCAGTTGATCCCAGGATCCCAGCATAAATACAACACAGAAAAAAGAAAAAAATGTCAAGCCACGCCCCCAATTGTGGATAATAATTTTTTTGCACAAATATTTTACAGCATATTTTTATACCATTACCAATTGTTTGTCCCTGATTCTTCTGCTTTTTATACATGTAAGTGTGTTAGCTGTTACATGCGTCATTCCAACCCGCCAATTTTTTTATTTGGGGGCGTGGCTTGACATTTTTTTCTTTTTTCTGTGTTGTATTTATGCTGGGATCCTAGGATCAACTGCAGATATGTTTTTTTTTTGCTGTATGTCCTGATGAAGGGAGCAGAGCTCCTGAAACGCGTAGACACAAGCTACAATAAAGGAACATTGACCATCTCTTTGTCCTCCTTCCTGATGAATAGCGCGGCATAAACCCCTTCTCTATTGTTCTCTGCTATCAACCACGGGGGCTGCAGCAGATTTCATCTCTACAACATAAGCTTTCATAGTAGTTGTGACTGTCACAACTACTTGAGGTGAGTACATTCCCTTTATTTTTCCCTGGATATATACCGGGTAAGACCCTATTGCGCTTTTTCTCTCCACAGTTTACTTCACCTCGTCCTCTGTCAGAGATTCTTTGCTCCATCTCTGACATCCTGGCTCCCTGCTGTGTGATCTGTTCCTTCAAGGGTGCTAGCGCTGCCCCCACCATGGCCTCTAGGGAGTCTTTGATCTTGTCTGCCAGGTGCACTGCCACTGCTCCAGCCAGACGGTCATAATCAAGTTGCAGGCCTGAGAGGTGCTCGTGCTGCTGGGCTGTCCGCTGCTCGTGCTGCTGGGCTGTCCGATGCTCGTGCTGCTGGGCTGTCCGCTGCTCGTGCTGCTGGGCTATCTGCTGCTCGTGCTGCTGGGCTGTCTGCTGCTCGTGCTGCTGGGCTGTCCGATGCTCTCTCAGCTGCTCTCCCTCCTCCCACCTCCGTCCCCGCTCACCTCCCTGCACACCGCCGCAGCCCGCGTCCGCCGCCATTGTGTGCTCCATGTGCTCTGCAGCACCCTGTTTCAGCTGTCTGCCGCTGCTTTGGACGAGGTACCGCTCCATGCACGGTCACCTCCCGCTCCTCGCCTCCCGTTCTCCGTCTCTTCCCGCGGCCGTGGGGCTCTTTTGGTCGGTGTGTGGGGCTGAGGAACGTGCGGAGCTCTGTCTCCCGCATCCTCACATCACAGCGCCGGAACCGGAACTTGTTTTGGTTTTATGTCCACAAACGTACATTTCATACATATACATATTTTGACAAACATCCATTCACCTTTATAAGTTACCAGCACTTGTTGCAGAGTGATACATCTTTGTTTTGTTGTCAAACTTTTTTGTTCCCTTGTCCACAATTGTGCTTTTCATACAGGGCTGGCTCCAGGTTTTTTTTGGTTTCCAGGGCGTAAGCGTCTCAGTTGGCCCCATGCACATGCAGACACACACATATACAGATACGTACACATACATACTGTACATACGTCCTTATACATATTAAACACAAACTCACAAAAATACATAGAAACAGAAATAATTATATACAATGACATACATAGATAAACATCCCATATGCACACAGACACATTATAGATATAGTTAATATTGGGAAGCCAGCAGGTGCTTTACTCACCCCTACCTCCCTGCTTGGGGGAGGAGGGGGGCACTCAGCATTGAGGTGGGGGCATACAGCTCTAGGGGGTATACAGCACTGGGGTGGGGGGACGTACAACTCCGGGGGGTATACAGCACTGGAGTGGGGGAGTATAAAACACTGGGGTGGGGGGGACATACAGCTCTAGAGGGGTATACAGCACTGGGGTGGGGGGACGTACAACTCCGGGGGGTATACAGTACTGGAGTGGGGGGTGTACAACACTGGGGTGGGAGGACATACAGCTCTGCGGAGTATACAGCTATGGGGTGGGGGAGTAAACAACACTGGAGTCGGGGGGAAATACAGCTCTGGGGGAGCATACAGCACTGAGGAGGGGGCATGCAGCTCTGAAGGGTTATATACAGCACTGGGGGACATACAGCTCTGGGACAGGTCAGACAACTCTGGGGTAGGAGACATACACCTCTGGTAGGGTAGACAGCACTGCGGTGGGAGGGCATCCAGCTCTGGGAGTATACCGCACTGGGGTGGTGGACCTACAGTTCTGGGGGGGGCTATACAGCACTGGGGTAGGGGACATACTCCTGAGGGGGTTATACAGTACTGGGGTGGATAACATACAGCTCTAGAGCGAAAGCAGCCTTTGTCTGGACATTGGCTGGGCTGCGCCTCCACTCTGTTCATCTGTGGGACTGGAGCACGTTGTGCGCTAGCTCCACCCACAGATAAACGTTAATGTCCCTGCACGCAGCGTTCAACAGTTAATGCTGCTTGTAAGCAAGGATTTCAAGGGCCGGCAGCCAGCAAAGTGTGGCACTGCTGTCCCTGCAAATTGGCAGGGGGCTGCAGAATTAATCACCACCACTCCCGACAACGAGTGGGCCCCCCGGCGGTCCAGGTCTACAGCACTTGCCTGGCTGCCATCCCTGGCCCTGATTTCATACATATTCATACTTTCATGCAGTCTAAAAATGTTTTTTCTTTCTTTTTGATATTTCATTGCCATCATGTGGACATTGTGAGTAGAGCACATCATCCATCCATTATTGTTCGAATTGCTTTTTGCACTATTATTCCTGTGTGGACCATACATACGTTTTTTGTTTTTTTTTAAACAATAGATTTTTATTGAGTCTTTAGGATACAAACACATAGGAAGAGGGAGAAATCAAGAATAATCAACAGATTTGCATGCAAGATGATATATCACATAAGACTGGTTCACTTATCGGCATGAATGACTTAAAAATTAAGCTTTACATTAAAATTTCATTGAAATTCCGAAAGTCTCGAATCCTGTAAGTAATGTCATAGAAAACAGTGTGGCCAGAGAGACAACCAACAAAAAACCCCCATCGTAAGGGTCCCTTGGACATGAAATAGAGAAAGGAAAAAAGGGAATCCAAAAACTAGAGAAGGGAGGAGAATAAAAATATTGCATGTTTATTTCAGAATGTGACCATATAGAGGTGAAGAGAGGAAGGCCTCCCAATGAAACAATTTCTTAGCAACAATATCCTGTTCCTTCTGAGAATGAACGATTAAGGTTTCCATACGGTGGGTCAAAGAGACCTCTGAAAACCATTCCTCCAGAGACGGGGGTCCAAGGACCACCAGTGCCAGCGATCACTGTTATTGCAGCCTAGAGTAAGTGTCTCAGAAGTGACTTTTTATATGTGGACTTGGACATGAGAAACATGTACAGCAGAGTTGCCTCTGGGGATGGGGGGAACTGAGATTCCTGTTACTTAGAAAGCCACCTTGAGAACCCCCTCCCAGAAAGCACTTAGGACAGGACCACCATAATATATATGCGACATCGTCCCAGCTGCAGCCCCACATCACCAACATGTGTCCAGGACCCCGGGAAACCATCTGTTCAGTGTGAAAGGGACCCTATACCACCTAGAGATTATATTAAAACTGGTCTCTTGTGAGAGGGAGAAGCATTTGTCCCATTGAGCTTTTGTGAAGGTTTTGTGAAGTTCTGTTTCCCAGGCTTTGCAGTAAGGTGGAAGAGAGAGGAGGTCTTTTTTTAAAGAGAATTTTATAGAATGCCGGGGTCGCGTGTGGAATGATAGGCTGTGTTAGGCAGAGTGATTCAAAGGCCAACAAGGAACGTGTTAGTGTCCCGCGGTCAGGGATCGACGCAAAAAAATGCTGAAGTTGAGTGTACTTAAATTCATGACGTGGGGTGGGGGGTGTATCTCCCAGGATTGCACCAAGAAGCAAGAGCATACCGACTGAGGCAACATGATACAAACGTAAAGGGCGTGACTTGGAGCCACTCTGGAAAGCTGAAGATGTGAAGCCCGGGCCGCACTTGAGATTCCCTGAAATGGGGAACATAGGGCCATTTGAGTCCAGCAGTTCCTTTTTTATAGAGATGCTCAGGGTTTTCAGCGTGTGGACTACTGTATAGGAGATGTCGGGGCTGTTCAGAAATGGGGAGAAGCATAGCCATGGAAGAACCCCCACCGTGAAGGGACAGGTATCCGTCGCAATGTGAATCCATAATTTCGACGAGTAGTTATGAATTAAGTTCAGTACACGAACATGTGCCATGGCTAAATAATAGCGACGACAATCCTGCAAGCCCGTTCCCTCCGCTTCCTTCGGTCGAACTAGTTTTTCCCAACGAAGTCTCGGGTGTTTTGATGCCCAGACAAAGCACTTAATTGCTGCCGGAGCCCCGACCAGAAAAATGCTGGAATGTATGAGCGTACTGTGTGTAGAAGGTACAACAGCCTTGGGAGGATAGTCCTTTTGAGGATATTGATTCGTCCAAACCAAGAGAAACCTATCTGTTCCCACGTAGTTATGTTGGTCTCGAGCCTGGAAAGGAATGGTTGGAAGTTAAGTGAAAATAATTTGGAGAGGTCAGAGGGCAGGCGGATGCCCAAATAAGTTATAACGTTGCCCGGAGGCCATTTAAATGGGTATTGCGACATTAAGGCATTTACTATTTCTCTGGGGAGGGGGACATTAAGGGCTTCTGACTTGTCCATGTTAATCTTAAAGTTGGACCATTTACCAAAACGTCCCAACAGAGACAGCAAATTGGGAAGCGATACAAGAGGGTTAGTTATATAAATCAACTGGTCATCAACGAAGGCTGAGCATTTGTACTCCCTATCAGCCAGTTTGATAACCCCGGATTTCTGGGTTAGCATGGATGGCAGACAAGATATGTTCCATAATCAATATATATATATATATATATATATGAGGGGTGAGAGTGGGCAGCCCTGGCGGGTTCCGTTGTGAATGGAAAAAGAGTCTGATATCAAACCATTGATCTTCAGTCTGGCAGATGGGGACTTGTAGAGTGAGTATTTTAGTTGAGAAAGAGGGACCAAGACCAACGTGTGTGAGTGTTTGGGACAGAGATGACCATGAAATTCTGTCAAAGGCCTTCTCAGCATCAAGGGACAGAATCATAAGGGGTGTTTTATGGGCCTTTGCATGATTAATAATGTCCGTGGTTTTAAGGGTGTTATCTCGTTCCTCCACCTGGGACGAAACCCACCTTGTTGGAATGAATTAAGAGATGGGAGCAAGGAGTTTAATCTATTTGCTATTAATTTAACAAAAATCTTTAGGTCAATATTGAGGGAGATTAGATTGGCCACTAACTTTTGCAGGAGTGTGGGTCCTTCCCTGATTTAGGGATGACTGCGACATGTTCAACTGTAGTGTGGGGGGGAATGGGGAGGAGTCTGAGATGGAGTTAAACTCTTCCAGCATCAGCGGGGATAGGAGGTCAGCGAGTGTTTTATAAAATTTCTCAGTGAAACCGTCTGGGCCTGGGCTCTTGTTACTTGGGAGGTCTTTAATTATTCCTACCAGTTCTACGATATCAAAAGGGGCTTCAATTTCCAACACCAACTCTGCCCTCAGGGGTTTAAAGGGGGAAGGGAGTGGAAGAGGGGAGCCCGAGAGGGGGGGAGGGTGTATAGTTTTGAGTAGTATAATCGTAATGTTTACGATATGTTGGTAGTGGTGTGGACCATGGAATGAATCGTTGGGAGTTTTGATACATTGGATGAACTTTTGGGTACATTGTGAGCGCAGTGCTCTAACAAACATCCGCCCAGGTTTATTTCCGAATTCATAAAAACGGCTACGCCTGGCCTGAAGATAACGCTTATTGGAGCTGTTTAACAACTGTTTTGCCTCTAGTCTAGCTTTAAGGAGGTCCCTAAGGGTTTCTGTGGAGACAGCATGTTTGTGAGCTAATTCTAGTTTTGCAACAGCCGGGAGAGCGGAGCTCAGGGTCAGAGCTTTGTCCCTCTTTAAACTGGAGCCATGCTTAATAAAGACACCTCTCAGGATGCATTTGAGGGCTTCCCATTTGAAGATTGGGGCGGTCGGGTCAGAGGAGTGATCAGAAAGGAAGTGTTGTATGGATGTTTGGATGTCAGACAAACAGGAAGGGTCAGACAGCAGGCTCTCATTAAGTCACCCACCAGGGTCGTTCCACTCCGGGAAGGACGCGGATCATAAGTGAGCAATATATCAGGGCATGGTCGGACCACAGGATACTACCGATAGAGGTGGAGTACAACCAAGAGAGGGCGAAGTGCTGGACCATGATATAGCCAAGCCGGCTGTAGGAGTCATGCGGAGTAGAGCAGAAAGTATAGTCCCTATCAGCGGGATGCTGAAGTCTCCAAGAGTCACATAATTGCAGTCTAAGTAGTGCCCTTTTGGCGTATTTGATAGCTCTATAGGACAAGTGTGATTTTTTTTTCTTTGAGTTGTCTAAAACAGGGTCCAAGGTAAGATTAAGGCCGGGTACACATCTGGTTTTTCGCCGATTTGACGGATGCGGCGCACGCAGTACAGTATGATACAGTACAGTTGCAGCGCTGCAACTTCTGGGTCACATGCTCCGGTCACATGACAGCATGTGACCGGCGCTTGTTGCGCTGCCAGTGTACTGTATACACTGTACTGGCATGCGCCGCATCCGTTAAACCGGCGAAAACCCGGATATGTGTACCCGGCCTAAGATCTCCGCATAGATTTACTGTGCCTTGCACCAAGGGGGATGAGATGTCTACCAGATTTGATATAAAATTAGCTTGATCCTTGTTTGGAGCATAAGCATTGAGAAGAGTAATGATATGTCCTTCGATGGACAGTGAAAGGATGATGTACCTAGCATCCTTATCCGCCGTACATCGAACAATTTGGTGGGGGAGGGATTTGTGGATAGCAATGGTTACTCCCTTAGATTTGGTGATAGAGTTATTGGCAAAATGCAAGCTAGTGTAATGTTTGTTTCAGGGTGGATGCATGGTTGTCTTTAAAGTGAGTTTCTTGAAAACATATTATATGTACCTTTCGACGATGAAAATGATGCAAGGTTTGCACGCGTTTTTACGGGGTATTCAGGCCTTTGGCATTAAAAAAAGCAATTCTCATTTCTCTCATTCGATCTGGAGGGTAGGATAGTTACGTTGCAGATAAAGAACCAGAGGTATAGCCTCTGTAAGAGGGAGGTAACAAGTCACACATGTAGAACAGGAGCTTGCACAACCTCGAAAGGTAGGACAGAGGCTCCAAACCTATGTGAGGACAAGTCTAGCAATCAGAGAGGCAACATTCGAGCCCATATAGTACTTAATATATCAAAGTAAAGGGAAGGTTTTGAAAAATAAATATATTAACCCTTAAAAACATCAATTTTATTAGGATCTCTTAAAACATCCCAAAACACACACAATAATAAATAACCTAAAGTGCACATATGGAGAAGGGAGGAGGGTTAAAGATAAAAGCCCTAAGAAAAAACCTCCCTCCTGTCCACTACCTCACGCGGGGGTTGGCACCCTAAAGGAATACAATATGGCGCCCCCACTTAACGGCGGCTATTTTTAACCTGCCCTAGATTACCCTAGCTGCAGGTATGAAAGGTACTCAAATCTGAAAATACAGTGCAAAACGTGCTCAATAAGGATAGCCAGTGAGGTACCCTAAACTGGCTACATTTTATGCGATACCAAAGATACATAAGGGGACTAATCCTGTAAAGGGGAGACCCATTGTATCTGGTATCTATTCACTGACCCAAAATGTGAGTACTTAAGTGGATCAAATTTTGAGATCATTTGTAACATCACTCCCCTCCTATATTAGGGATACCTTAGACCTATTGGGCAAATTAGAGGATACAAATTTGGAGGAGGGCATGATCTTATAATCTCTAGATGTAGAATCCCTGTATAGTAGCATTCCCCACCATGCAGGTCTAAAAGCACTGGAGCATTTTCTTGGAATGCGAGGAAATCAATTTGAAGCTCATAACAAATTCATTTTGGAAGTTATGGAGTTCATTCTTACCAAAAATTACTTTATATTCAACACAAAATTCTACCACCAGCTCAGGGGCACAGCGATAGGGAGACCGTGTGCCCCCACATATGCTAATCTGCTCCTTTGTTGGTGGGAGAATACTGTCGTCTTTAAAGAAGAACCCAACTGGGCCCCCCAGATTTATTTCTGGGGGAGCTATATAGACGACATCCTGGTCATTTGGTCTGGAAGTGTTGAATCTTAAGGAATTTGTTCAGGAACTTAATAGGAACAAAATTGGGCTGAAATTTATGTATGAAATTGGCATTGATAGAATCGCCTTCCTGGATATCTATATAAAAAAGGGAGCTAACGGCCTCCTGGAAACTACATTATACAGGAAGCCTGGTGCAACCAATAACTTCCTTCGGTGGGAAAGGTACCACCCCGTGAACGTAAAGAAAGGGATTCCCAAGGGTCAATTTCTGTGGATCCTCAGGAATTGTTTCAACAATAAAAAGAGTTTAACAGACAAGCCTCCAACTCAAGAAAAGATTTGTCAACAGAAGTTACCCGTTGAGATTATAGATAAGGCATTTGCTAAGGCCACAGAAAAAGATAGACTTGACCTCCTGGTTGTGAAACCAAAAGAGGAGGAAATAGGAAAGACAAGGTTGGGGGCAAAATATGATGACCAACATGCACAGGTTATGCAAATCCTCAAGAGATACTAGGGAATACTCAGGCAGGATACAGATATTGAGGACATGATAAACCAGTACCCGGCAGTAACATTTAGAAGGGGGCGTAATATAAAAGATCTTGTAAGGAGCTACTATACCCGATCTGGGTGTGCATGGCTACAAAATCGAGAAAATGAAACTTTTAGGTGTAGGTCATGTAAATTCTGTAAATATGTTGAACCATCTAACGAATTTAATAGTGTGAAAATAGGGAGAGTCTACAGAAATAGGGCTTTCGCAAATTGCCACACTCAAGGGGTGATCTACCTCTTCACATGTGGTTGTCTCAAAAATTATGTAGGCAAAATACGGAGACAATTGCGGGTTCGTATTGGGGAACACCTGGGCGATATCCGCAACAAACGGGACACGCCCATAGCCAGGCATATTAATACAGAACATGGAGGGAATTTTAAAGATGTTCGCTTTAAAACCATTGAGACAATACCCAAACCGGAAAGGAAAGGTGATTGGTACAACCTTCTCTTACAAAGAGAGGCGAGGTGGATATTCTGGATGGAATCCGTGCACCCAGATGGCCTAAATGAAGAGATGAGTTATATTTGATAAAAAATAGAACATAATCCATACAAACACTAAATGATATGGTCCGTAGTGGACCGAGGCGGTTACACAATTCAAGTACCTTCTGGAATCCTAGAAGGGGATATCGGCAACTTATATGTGGGTTAGTGCGATATTAGATTATTAGTATGAGTTGACCACAATGTGGTTACATATAATAGATAATCTATAATGTGGAGATAAAAAGAAACCAGGGTTTTTGATAGCACAAAGGAACACTGTAGTCTGATACTTAATGCACTTTATGATTGGCTAGGAATGTTGTTGTAAGGCCAGTATGACTAAAATACTGGAACCGGCAGAGTGAAGATGTATATGAAGGACTGTTTATAGGTAAGCTAGGGTAATGTTATGTAGTAACTAAAGAAATGTTAGGAGGGTTTAATACCATAGTAGTTGTGTGTGCTATAATTTTCGTACTAGGTGGGAGGCTAGGAATAGGAATCTATAATATCATATATATGTATCGGAGGCCACAGAATACGGTGTACAGATAAAGAACAGGTCGTAGTCCTATCGGGTTAATGTTTTGCAGCAACTAATATTAAAAGGGTATTCCTTTCTCGCCTTTTCATTGGGGGACACAGACAGTGGGTATTATGGTGTCTCCAGGGGAGGCGTGACACTAGATTGAAAAAGCGTTAGCTCCTCCTCCCACAGCATATACCCTAGGTAGGCAGGAAACTAGCTCAGTTTTTTCTAGCTCAGTTTTTTCTAGTGTCAGCAAAGAGGCTGACATGTCTGGCCTGAGCTCCAGGCCAGCTTATTGCTTTTTATTTATTTTTATTTATTTTTTATTTTGTTCCTATTTTTTATTATGGGGCAATACCAGGTTGCCTTGCCACCCTCGTTCCCCCCGCGTACGGGCAGAGGAAACCTGGCGTGCACAAGCAGTCAGTCTTCCCTCGCGTCCAAGTGGTCGGGTCTGCGTACCCCTCCAGGCTCCCTGGAAGCACCTCACACCAAGGTAGCTCCAAAGGGCTAAGCAGAGCCGAGGACCTGCTTCAGCCTTGAGCCGAAGATGCGTCCCTGAGATCCCCGCATCCATTACCGATGCGTCTTCAGACGGAGCCAGGAGCAGGTAGGGAGACGACGAGTCATCTGTCCCCTGCATCCAAACCGCCGCCTGGAAAGGCGCTGGTGGGGCGATGCAGGCCATGATCCCGGGGAGCCTCATTAATTTAGCCCCCGGCTTCGGCCTGCATTCTAGAAACGCCCCCTCTCACTGCTCTGGAAGCCGCTCCCTCACTCAGGAGCAGCTCCTTCCGATTGGCCGTCACACTTAAGGCCCTGTCACACACACAGATAAATCTGCGGCAGATCTGTGGTTGCAGTGAAATTGTGGACAATCAGTGCCAGGTTTGTGGCTGTGTACAAATGGAACAATATGTCCCTGATTTCACTGCAACCACAGATCTGCCAAAGATTTATCTCTGTGTGTGACAGGGCCTTAAGTCCCAGCCCTGAGACCAATCAGCCTCCTGGGGCCGTCTCTCTCCTCCATGCTGCCAGGAACACTGGACGCCATCTTCCACGTGGGGAGCAGACTCTGAGATCACCTCCTTGGCTCTGCACTTCTGCAGTACTATATACCGCTCTGCTTAGTGGTCTATCGCTGTCTCTCTAGCGGTGTGCGCCTGCTGGCTAGCGGTGTATATCTGCTACTAGCGGTATATACTGGCTCTGCCTGCAGGTATATGCCGACTGTTTGACAGTATATGCCATTTTGCTATCGGTGTATACCGGCTCTGCATAGCAGTCACTTTATAATACTGCTAGTGGCTCCTCACTCATAGTACCAGCGGCATATCCCTATATAGGGCTGTAGAACTCTGTTGCTGACATGCGTAACCGCAAGGGTGATAAACCTTCCCAGGCGTCCTCTACGGACCTGTACTATGCCTGTACCACCTGTGGACGCTCGTTTTCTAATGGCCGAAGCTATCCACTATGCCGGGGCTGCGATGCCACTACTGTGTCACAACAGACCCCGTTGCCAGACCAGGAGGCCGTGCAGGTTTTGGATTATGCCCCGGCCACCGGCCAGGCAGCACCCCCGTCTGATGACGTTATTCCTGCATGGGCTCTTCTAATGTCTAAAAGGATAGATGACCTTGCTGCTCAGATATCCCACACCTCAAGCAGCCTTCCCCCGACTCAGCTCCCTCAGAGGTGCCCGCCTGCTTCCTCTGGTCCTTCTTCCCAAAACGTAAAAAGGCTGCCATTGCGACCTCTACGCCTCTTCCGACTCGGACGATGGTTAGTCTTACCCTGGCTCTGTGACTTTTAGTAGTCACGATTCCCAAGACTCTGACTCTGATTCAGGTGTCCCTTCCGAGTCTAGGCATATAAAAGACACCCTAATTTCGGCTGTCAATCACGCTTTGTCGATTTCTGATCAGCCTCCGGACCCGACTTCTCAGTCGGCAATCAAGCGAGCCAAGAAGCCCCTTAAGTCCTTTGCCCAGGATCCGTTTTTTTGTCAAATCATATCTAAACGGTGGGATCAACCTGATAGAAGGTTTAATAAAAAACCCTTCTCTTCCTTCGCTTTTCCCTTTCCATCTGAAATGGTTAAGACCTGGTCAGTACCCCCCCCTTGTGGATCCGCCAGTATCCAGACTGGCTAAACACACGGTCATGTCTGTTTCAGACAGCGCGTCTCTCAAGGACTTGTCCAACCGCGCAGTTGATGCTGCGGTCTAATCTATTTTCCAGGCTTCGGGCTCCTCTCTTTGCCCCCTATTTTCCTTGACATGGGTTGCGAGAGCTATGGGTGAGTGGATTAAGAACTCTTGTGATATTCCTCCGGAGTCTTTTGAGATCCTTGATTTGTTCTCTTTAGCCTCGAATTATTTTCTTCACGGCTCCCTAGATGCAGCTAGTTTGTCAGCCTTAACGGCAGCCAACGCTGTCTTTGCCTGCAGAGCCTGTGACTAAAGATATGGAACGCGGACAGTGCCTCCAAGAAATCCCTGTCCACACTCCTTTTCCAGGGCCTTCGTCGTTTTGGAGAATCTTTGGACAAATATGTGAGACGACGGGTGGTAAAAGTATCATTCTGCCACAAAAGCTGCCTGTATCCAGGAATTCTAAAAAATCTCCTTGGCGCAGGCAGCCCTTTCGGCCTGCCCCCCAAAAACCATCAGCCCAAGGATCGTACCAACGCTCAGATCGAGGATCCGTTCCCTCAAGGGTCTCCTCCTGGCGTTCCCACTCCAAGCAACCTAAAGCCAAAGGACCCCTCCCTGTACAGGCCCCCTCAGCATGACGCCAGGTATCCCTCAGATCCAACTCCTGTTGGAGGGCGGCTTCTGCTTTTTCCGGATATCTGGCTAGACCACACTCACGATGCTTGGGTTCGAGAAATCGTCACCTCGGGTTACAAAATTGATTTCCGTTCCCTACCGGCCAACAGGTTTCTGAGTTCTCGTCTTCCAAAGTCCAAGACGCAAAGCCAAGCTTTATTGCAGGCCATAGCCTCTTTACAGAAGGCAAACGTTATCATTCCAGTGCCCCTGCAACAGCGCGGCAAAGGTTTCTATTCAAACCTTTTTGTCGTTCCCAAAAAAGATGGCTCTGTCCACCCTATCTTGGACCTCAAAAGGCTGAACAGATTTGTACGGATTCGGACCTTCCGAATGGAATCATTGAGAGCGGTGCTAGCCGCCATGGAACCGGGAGAATTCCTAGCTTCCATAGATGTTCAAGATGCTTATTTACACATTCCCATATGTGTATCTCCTCAACGGTTCCTTCGTTTTGCCGTAGGACACAGTCATTTCTAATTCAGGGCTCTCCCCTTCGGACTGGCCACTGCGCCTCGGGTCTTCACAAAGGTCATGGCGGCCGTCATGTCCATTTTACACCCCAGAGGCGTCCTGGTCGTTTCCTATTTGGACGACCTACTTGTCAAAGGGAGCTCTCGTCGAGTTTGCTCAGACAGCGTGCAAATTTGCCTAGACACGCTGTCAAGGCTAGGATGGCTTATCAACTTCAACAAGTCATCCCTCATTCCTCATCAGCGCATCACCTTTTTAGGTATGCTGATAGACACGGCTCAGTCCCGGGTTTTTCTTCCAGAAGACGAGGTCTTCCCTGATCCGGGCCGCCCAATCCCTCCGCTCTCGCCATCACACATCCCTTCGAAATGGGATGAGTGTTAGGCAAGATGGTGGCAGTCATGGAAGCCGTGTCCTTTGCCCAATTTCATGTGCGCCCTCTACAGCTGGATCTTCTATCCTCCTGGGACAAGAATCCAGATTCTCTAGACCGCTCAGTCTGCCTATCTCGGACTGCGCTCAGCTCCCTCGTCTGGTGGACTCAAGACTCATCCCTTTCTCAAGGGAAGTCCTTCCACCCTGTCCACTGGCAAGTAGTCACGACGGATGCCAGCCTGATAGGCTGGGGGGCGGTGTTTCTGCACCACACTGTTAACGGACGCTGGTCTCCTTCCGAGCGCTCCCTGCACATCAATGTTCTAGAGATCAGAGCCATATTTTGGCCCTTCAGAACTTTCAGCCCTTGCTATTGGTCTCCCTGTTCGAATCCAGTCAGACAATGCCACGGCTGTGGCTTACATCAACCGTCAGGGAAGAACTCGCAGCAAGGCAGCGATGAAAGAAGTATCCAGGAATCTTCTTTGGGCAGAGATGCACATCCCCATTATTTCAGCTGTCCATATTCCGGGGGTAGACAACTGGGCCGCAGACTTCCTCAGCAGGCAAGGTCTAGCAGCAGGGGAATGTATTTCATCAGATCACTCTTCGTTGGGAACTCCCAGATGTGGACCTCATGGCGTCTCGGATAAACGCCAAAATACATCCCTTGATATCCCGGTCGAGAGACCCGCTAGCGATCGGCTCCACCGCTCTTGTCTTTCCGTGGGCGCAGTTTCGCCTACCCTACCTCTTCCCTCCGTTTCCTCTCATCCCGAGAGTAATCAAGAAAATCAAAGCGGAGGGAATCCCTTTAATCCTCGTGGCCCCGGATTGACCCAGGAGAGCCTGGTACCCAGAGCTTCTCCAACTTCTCGGCGACACTCCCTGGCGTCTTCCTGATCGCCCGGATCTTCTGTCGCAAGGTTTAATATTCCACCAGAATACAGCACAGCTGCATTTGACGGCATGGCACTTGAATCCTTGATTCTAGCCAAGGCAGGTCTTTCTTCTAAGGTAGTTCATACCATGCTTAATGCTCGGAAGCCCTCCTCCGCCAGTATCTATCACAGGACCTGGAAGGCCTATCTTTCCTGGTGTGACCGTCATAAGCGGTCGCCCCTTGTCTTTTCATTCCTTAATGTTCTTGCCTTTCTGCAAGACGGTCTGGACTCGGGACTGGCTTTCAGTATCCTTAAGGGACAAGTTTCTGCCTTGTCATTATTTTCCAGAAGCAGCTGGCTTCTCGTCCTCAGGTCCGTACCTTTCTTCAAGGGGTAGCGTATTTGGTCCCTCCTTATCGCCGCCCCTTAGATCCCTGGGATCTGAATCTGGTTCTCGGAGCTCTTCAGCTTCCTCTCTTCGAACCTCTGAGAGAAATCTCTCTTCAACGACTGTCTTGGAAAGTTGCCTTTTTAGTTGCCATCACCTCTATCAGGCGAGTATCCGAACTGGCGGCCCTTTCCTGTCGCTCACCTTATCGCCCCGGTCCACTCCTTTGAAAAAGACCTTCACACTCTAGATCTCGTTAGGGCTCTGCGGATCTACATCTCCAGAACAGTGCCGTTGTGCAAGTCTGATGCCCTTTTCGTCCTCTCAGAAGGACACAAAAAGGGCAACCAGGCCTCTAAATCCACAATTTCTCGATGGATCAGGTCTGCCATATGTGAGGCATACAAAGCACGAGCTTTTGTTCCTCCTCAATCTGTGCGGGCCCACTCTACGCGAGCAGTGGGTACTTCCTGGGCTATCCGTCATCAGGCTTCGGCGGCACAACTTTGCAAGGCTGCTTCCTGGTCAAGTGTGCACACGTTTACAAAATTCTACAGAGTGCATACGCATGCCTCCGCGGATGCTGCTCTTGGAAGACAAGTCCTTCAGTCGGCAGTGGCCCATTTATAAGTGGCCACTGCTCGGTTTGTTGACAGTGTTGATATGTGTTCACTGCAGTTGCAGTTGTTAGTCAGCTCTTAGTCTGAGGTTATACACTGTTAATAGTTCAGTTCCCACACAGGGACTGCTTTAGGACCTCCCACTGTCTGTGTCCCCCAATGAAAAGGCGAGAAAGGAAATTACATTTTTGTGTACTCACCGCAAAATGTCTTTCTTGGAGCCTTTCATTGGGGGACACAGCTCCCACCCTTGTGTTTTCGTTGTTCTTCTCCTACTGCTTTTACACCAAACTGAGCTAGTTTTCTGCCTAGCTAGGGTACATGCTGTGGGAGGAGGAGCTAACACTTTTTCAATCTAGTGTCACACCTCCCCTGGAGACACCATAATACCCACTGTCTGTGTCCCCCAATGAAAGGCTCCAAGAAAGACATTTTACGGTGAGTACACAAAAATGTCATTTTTTTTATGATAAACTTCCCCTTTTCTGCATACATTCCATCTGTATTACCACTTTTAGCACCATTACTATCATTATTATCTTGTTCCATTACCGCTACATTAGCATTAATCTTCAATAAAACATCCCCGGATATTTTCGTCACATGGAACTATTATGCATTGGCGATTCAGGAGAATAATTGTGGATGCGCGTATCCCGGATACGCGTCACTCGGGTCATGTGACCCATTAATGCTGGATGCTGTATAACCATAAGGGTGACGGCAAATGAAGTGTGAATCCGCACATCTAGGTAATCTCGATACACGGAACTACCAAGCAGGGCTGATATTCGGAAGTGTTTTAGTGTTTGCACTTGAAGATCTGTATTTCCCGGATGTATTGTCATCTTGGCACCAAACAAATGGATATATAAAGCAAGTGTAGATAGTGGATGACTGTGAACGGCGGTATATTGAGGACACGCCCCCTATGTTACCATTACAAGGTCCACCATAGGTAAAAGTATTGAAATATGGATGAATCTTATGATATATTGGTCTGTAGAAGATTAGTGTTTGATTCTTTCTATTGACAGACCTGTTAAAAACACTATAATCATTGTGTGGATCCTTTCGGTTTCTGCCCTATTGATGTAGCTGTGGTTGGCCTGTATAGTATGCCACTTTGCATTGACTACTAACAGGTATGCACTATATGAGAGGAGTGAACAATTGATGTACCGTATTTTTCGGACTATAAGACACACTTTTTTTCCCCCAAATGTTGGGGGAAAGTTGGGGGCGCGTCTTATGGTCTGAATAATAGGCTGCAGCCGGGAATAAGGGTGCTGCGGTGGAGCGGGCCATCGGGGGCACGACCAGGCTGTAGCAGCGCCTGCCGTGACCACGTGGGTCCGCTCATTACATATGCACGCCCACCCTCCCGCCCATTATCCCTCAGCGCTGAAGCCGGCGCTGACAGGTGGGCGGGATGATGGGCGGGGGGTGCGCGCATAATTAACAGCCGGCCGTGATCACCCCTGGCAACTACAGCCTGGAGTGATCATGTGCGACTGTATTCACTGCCCCCCACGCATCATTACATTATCAGTGTGGGGGGCAATGAATAAGTATGGTACACTCACCGGCCACTTCCGTGCAGCATCGCAATCTCCTCTAGTCTGCCAGTCAGCTGATCTGTGTAGAGAGCGATGAGCACAGCGATGACGTCATCGCTGTGTGCGCCGCTAGTCTCCACGCAAGTCAGCTGACAGGCAGACAGGAGGACGAGCGATGCTGCAGGGAAGTGACTGGTGACGGCTCCACAGAGATCAGCGGCGCTGCTGCCGCCACAGACAGTGGGAGGAGCGATGCTGCATGGAGCGATGAAAGGGGAGTATAAAGGTTTGTTTTTTTGTGTGATACAGAATACATGCCATATAGCAGAATGAAGGTATATAGCAGCATGGGGCCATATAGCAGGATGGGGGTATATAGCAGCATAGGGCCATATAGCAGGATGGGGGTATATAGCAGCATGGGGCCATATAGCAGGATGGCAGTATATAGCAGGATGGGGGTATATAGCAGCATGGGGCCATATAGCAGGATGGGGGTATATAGCAAGATGGGGCCATATAGCAGGATAGCAATATATAGCAGGATGGGGTATATGGCAGGATGAGGGCATATTCCAGGATGGCAGTATATAGCAGGATTGGGTAGTATATAGCAGGATGAGGGCATATACCAGGATGGGGTACCTTAGCAGAGAATTTGGGGACATTCCTCCCATAACCGTGTCAGCAGCAGGTCCTCACCCCATAACAATGTGTCATGACCACATTTTTTGCTTAAAATTTTATTTTCCTCTTTTCCTCCTCTAAAACCAGGGTACGTCTTAAGGTCCGATCCGTCTTATAGTCCGAAAAATACGGTATCTTATTACAGTATTGATAGTAGTCATCTTGTGGGACAGATTTAACCCTATGAGGGGTGTGAAGTGAATGGGACGACTGTACAGAAAATCATTGTCATTTAGATCAAGTTATATTTTTCTATAACAGTGTATGAATTTTTGTGTTATCAAGTAACAACGCACTGATGCAGATTATATATATCAGCAAAACAGATTGATATATTTGAAAACTATTTTGACTGAAGCGTGGGGCCCCCGGTATCTGATTGTCAGATGTGGATATTGCTTTCGGTATCTGGTTGTCAGATGTGGATATTGCTTCTAGTGAAGTTTAACCTTTATGTCAAGTGGAGTCCTTACTACACAAGGTAATTCACTTTATCATTCTGTGATCTGTGTTCATTGATCTATACTGCACTAATGGGATTATACATGTTAATATAACAGGTGCAGTAGTAAACCCTCCTGGTTGTTTTAAACCCCAGGGCCTCCAGGCGGTTGTTACATGGATTCTGTCCCTCCTGGCATTTAATATTGGTTTGTATACCCTTATACGGTGTAAAATATGTTTGTTTGTTTTTTTTAATTTATAAACCATTATTAACAATAACAATGGTACCCTATCTTTTCTATAGATTGTGATCCATATAACTTTTACAAGTGATTTTCTAGAATCTTGTTGAGATGCCCCTGATGAGCCCATATATTTGGAGAGAAGGGCGAACGTGTAGGGCGATTCTTGAAACTTTTTGTGGATTTATTCTTTAATAATCCTTATTTATCTCTCACAGATATATGGACTGACATATATTTGACTTAAGAAGTATGCCCCTATCTCTTAAAATATATGAGACAGTTGTAATACATACTTACCTTCTTTAGACTGTGCACTTACTATCCTTGTGCTTTGTTGGTGAAACACAATTTTCTAACTATTGCAAAGAAGCACTGTTGTCTAGAATAAGGGAGGGAGCTAATAGGGAATAGTCGTCACTGAATGGGGGCGTTACTATTGTTAGGATGCCGACCTCCATATGTCAGGAAAGGATAGGGATAGTATCTATCACATTCCCCCTCTTTTTCCTTCCTTCAAATAGAAAATTTTGATTTTATGTGGTATATGTAATTTATGTTGTGGCATATATGTTTAATAAAGTAAATAATTTTAATAAGGTAGTTTGGCAATTGGTTTTGGTGCTAATATCTACTTAAGGTATTGAGTAGCTGTATGTAGGGTGTAGTGCCGCCATCAGCATTCCACATCTGTCCTGCTGCTGCTACAGGGTTGTCGCACCATGACACCCCCGCAGCCTCCCGTGTCCGCGAGCAGTCAGGTCTATGCTGAGGTAAAGCGCGCTGTGGGCACAGATCCAGCAGCGTCTGAGGGAGATTTCCCTCCAACAGGAGCATGGGTGCTGGAGTGCCCAGCAGAGAACCACCACGAGGGGAGCCAACATCTTGGGGTGCCGAGGCTGCACCATCCTCGTCTCCCACGGATTGCTGCGAGGACACATGCCCACAAGGGTGAAATGGGGGGGTCCGTACTGGCCTGTCGCTGCATTGGATCCCGTCGCCGGGCTTCGTCACCTGAAAATCCGGATGCCGGCGGGACTTGCGATAGGTCCGGTAATGGCGGCGCTGGCAGGAGAGCCGGGGACTCTCAATGAGGGAGACCCGGACAGGGCAAGGAGGGTCGCAATGTCCCCTTTGGTATCCAGAGGCCTAGAAGAGGAACGGGACCTGACACTCTTTGAAGTTTTAAAGGATGGATGCCGGTGGATTACACTGGATATAGCAGGAGCTCTAGAGAATGCAGCCTCACAAAATAATGGTCAGCCACGCCCCCATACATACACATTTTAATATACACACATTTTGTATACTTGACTTTTGTCTCAATTTTGTGTTTTTGTGTATGTGTATATTTGTTCTCTACAACCTTTTTGGGATTTGTTTTCAGTGACCTTCTTACACACACACACACACACACACACACACACACACACACACACACACACACACTGTATATATTTAATAATCTTGAAGAAAATTGTGTTTTTATACGTTATCTCT